>NC_091179.1:1505338-1575338 GCF_040958095.1 Procambarus clarkii
TCTTTTCAAGTAACATGAAAGTGACTCTACTCTCATAGTTTATTCAATTTACATTAAACTTACACCTTATATGTAGATTATATGTCTCTACAATTTGTCAAAACACTTTATTTCTAAGTTCCTTTATTGATTTTGTAACTATTTATAAACATGATATATTTGCATAAATTTTTTGGAAAATTTGACTATTTGTATTAGTAAAACTAAACATATTTTGGATAATCCGGTTAAACAAATCCTTTATTATATGCGAATGTGATAGATGAGTGTCATAGAAATGATTTCATTTGAAACTTGTGGTTGTAGAGTAATTTTGAAAACGTTGAAAATTCGTTGAAAAATAATATTATTTCTCCCTTTCTATTTAGCCTGCGATAATGAAACTTGGAGCATTTGCAGCCATTTTTATATACAACTAGTCAAAAAAGTTTAGTTGGCATTGAACAATTTTTAATATCCTAAGTTATGCCTCTTTACACTGCATCTTTCATACCAAAAAGCAATAAAGCACTCCCTCTTACATATCACGGTGTCCATACATGTCCAGTTTTACAAACACTTCTCTGTTCTACGTCCTGAGGCCCACCACTAAGAACATCTGTCTGGGCCCTCAAAATCAGGTAGGTACTCCTGCAATCCTTCCAATATCTGCTGCACCTGCAGTCTCCACTTAAATGCATGCGAAGTTCCGCAATGCGGCTTCACAAAAGAAATGTGTAGCTCCCCTGCACTCAAAGTTCCGCTCCACACTTGGAGTTCAGCTTATGATCTTCCTCAGACATGAAGCTACTTTACTAACTTATTCCATACAAATCGCAGAAATAATGATGGACGGCATTTGCCCACAACGCTCCAAATTGGCGATCTGGTGATCGTCCACCAGAATCCAGTTGGACTGCCACTCAAAGCTCCTTACAATCCTGATTGAGCACATGAAGTCGCCTGGCAGGCTTAACACAGAAACACCTGCTCGCTTTCCCCCAATCGACGATATTTCACATTAGAATTCACAAAGGCACGACCTCCCTCTAGGCTTCAGGTCGCATCTAATATCTTCATAATCACTGAGAAATGGCATACATCATGTCCTCGGCAGTTTCCTTACCGGTTGTACGCTGTAGCCTTCACTCAAACATTTAACCAATAACGATATTCTTATATGTTCCCAGGAGACAGTGACGAACCTCCATTCCTAACAATTGTAGCAACTCAAGTGATGCATTACGACGTCCGCCTGTGTCACGTCACAAAATGTCGATATTTTATTTCCATCTAACTTTCATAAGATGCTCATCCTCTCCAAGTATTCTTTTTAGTCACTCTCTGACGCTTACTTAATAAATTTCCTTTCCCCTGACATCTTAATCTCTAATCAGGTGTGCAGAATAACTCTCACCTGTTAGATCCATTCTACTAGGCTGCCTGGGATCATAACAATAAGGCAGAGTTTTACCCGTACTTCAGGCAGAGTTTTATCTGTACTTCAGGCAGAGCTTTATCTAAACTTGACGCAGAGTTTTACCCGTTCTTCAGACAGAATTTTACCTGAACTTCAGGCAGAGACTTACCCGAATTCAGGCAGAGTTTTACCCGTATTTCAAGCAGAATTTTACCCATACTTCAGGCAGAGTTTTACCTGTACGTCAGGCAGAGTTTTACCAGTACTTAAGGTAGAGTTTTTCCCGTACTTCCAGCAGGGTTTTACCTGTACTTCAGGTAGAGTGTTACCCATACTTCAGGCCGAGTTTGACCGTTACTTCAGGCAGAGTTTTACCTGTACTTCAGGCAGAGTTTTACCTGTACTTCAGGCAGAGTTTTACCTGTACTTCAGGCAGAGTTTTTCCCGTACTTCCAGCAGAGTTTTACCTGTACTTCAGGTAGAGTACAGGTATCATTCTTACCCGTACTTCAGGCAGAGTTTGACCTGTACTTCAGGCAGAGTTTTACTCGTATTTCAGGCAGAGTTTTACCCGCACTTCAAATAGAGTTTTACCCAGCCATCAAATAATCTTCTAGAGGTAGATGGCCGTATGCTCACAGGCGCTCGAGCATCATCCTCTGCCGTGGAGCCCTCTGCTTCGTCTTCATGATCGCAATTCTGCTGAGATTCTTCTTCTTATTTAATCTATTGTGGCTGCTCAGCCTCCTCCTCACTGCTCTCATTACAGTTACTTTCGCTTTCTTTATATAAAAAAATAATTCTCTAAACTGTCAAGCACTGACATAATATTACATGGAATCAAACTATTCTTTTTGATTGATTTACCCTTTCCATACTTAAATTTGTTAACAAATTAATAGCTTTGAGTTTTCTAACTAGTTACCATACAAGTTTATTTCCCACATTCATATAAACCCTACATTTGGCATAACATATACTTTCACATCAAAATGTTACTTAAGATATGCTAAACTACTTTGAATAATTTTGTATTAAGAGCTCCAGAGGCGAGTAGGATCCTTGTTAGCAGTAGGCAGACACAGTGAGGCGTAGGGAACCGCATAGAGAGCTGGAGCTCCTTATACACGATTGGTGTTTTGTGTTACGATCGTAGTCTAATAACTATCCTTTCAGGCCTCAGGAGTCATTTTACCTACATAGAAAGATCGCAAGCGGTCAAAGCTACTATTTAAGTTAAACAAAAATGGCGAAACAAAATGGTGCCTCAGCGATTGGTGACACTTCCGGTGTCTAGAGCTCACGTAACGTAAGAGATGACTGGCGGGGGCTCAGCCAATCAGCGACGAGCTTTCTGTGACGTCATCGGCGGTCACCGAGGCCGCCCCAGGGAACTGAGCCAGTCTCACTGTTCGGGTAGACTTCAGACGGGGAGATTGTGACCTTGGGTTCTCTCGAGAGGATTGGCAGATTTGGATTTTAAGTGGCGGGTTGAGCCTAGGAGAGAAAGGCAACAGGACTCTGACAATATTGAGGCGCGAAGGAAACTTTTCTGGATAAAGTCGTACTTGTATCTTTGACGAAGGGACCTGCTGAGAGTAGAAGAGACTCGATAGCAAACCAGATTAAGTGGAGGGAGCTACAAGTACCTTCATTTGGATTTTGGTGGGTCAACGCTGATGGAAGGACAGTCAAAGCCTAGTGACTGTCCCGATCAGTGAGCGTCGGACGTGATAACGACTTGGTGCGTGTCAACCCATAAGGAGTAGCCATTGAAGAGGCTATTGATAACACGACCGAGGTCATGGTAAGCAAGTGCTCCTTCTGTTTTTGCCTGTGAAGAGGCAAGTGGAGTGTTGAGTGTGACCATGGAAAGGGGAAAGAGAACAATATATTTAACTGTTCCAACGAAGAGGTTGTGAAAAATCGTGCATAGATGCTAAACAATTCTATAGTAACCAGTGAGGTAAGCAAGTGTGGTTCTGTGATGGTGCCCTGTATCGAAACTGACCCAGCTAATGAAGTTAACCGTCGTAATATCTTCTTCAATAGCAGTGAATCAGTGCTCTGGGCACTGCCATAAGGCTGCCGGGAAAAGGGTAGATCGCCCGGAGCGACGAGAGCCAAGGGCTGGCTGTGCCAGTTATGGAACTGGTCTGGTTAGTGTAGACCTCTAAGTCTTCCGTTTTTTCTTTGCCTGAGACTTTAGCTGAGCTGTGCTGTCGTTGGAGTTTGGTGAGGTGGCCTCAATGAGGAGGTCCTGTACCGAGTAGGTGTCGTATTTGTGGTGCGGTGGTGGAGTTCCTACTAAGATTTCCTCATCTGAGGAGTCCGTAACCCCAGTAGGTGTTGTTTTCGTCTTTCGCCTCGAAACCTGAGGTAGGCTCAGGTGTCGTGGATTGGTGGTAGAAGCGCTGTCAGGAGCGTTGGCGGTGCTGTTAGCATTTGTAGACAGCACGTCTGTTAGTGTGGCTGCTGAGATGGTGATGGTAACAGTGTCGGGAGCTGGAGAGGGAAATAACTCTGTACTCACCTAGTTGTACTCACCTAGTTGTGCTTGCGGGGGTTGAGCTCTGGCTCTTTGGTCCCGCCTCTCAACTGTCAATCAACAGGTGTACAGGTTCCTGAGCCTATTGGGCTCTATCATATCTACACTTGAAACTGTGTATGGAGTCAGCCTCCACCACATTGCTTCCTAATGCATTCCATTTGTCAACCACTCTGACACTAAAAAAGTTCTTTCTAATATCTCTGTGGCTCATTTGGGCACTCAGTTTCCACCTGTGTCCCCTAGTGCGTGTGCCCCTTGTGTTAAACAGCCTGTCTTTATCAACCCTGTCTATTCCCTTGAGGATCTTGAATGTGGTGATCATGTCCCCCCTAACTCTTCTGTCTTCCAACGAAGTGAGGTTTAGTTCCCGTAGTCTCTCCTCGTAGCTCATACCTCTCAGCTCGGGTACTAGTCTGGTGGCAAACCTTTGAACCTTTTCCATTTTAGTCTTATGCTTGACTAGATATGGACTCCATGCTGGTGCCGCATACTCCAGGATTGGTCTGACATATGTGGTATATAATGTTCTGAAAGATTCCTTACACAAGTTTCTAAAGGCCGTTCTTATGTTAGCCAACCTGGCATATGCTGCTGCTGTTATCCTCTTGATATGAGCATCAGGGGACAGGTCTGGCGTGATATCAACCCCCAGGTCTTTCTCTCTCTCGGACTCTTGAAGTATTTCATCTCCCAAGTGATACCTTGTATCTGGTCTCCTGCTTCCTACCCCTATCTTCATTACATTACATTTGCTTGGATTAAACTCTAACAGCCATTTGTTCGACCATTCCTGCAGCTTGTCCAGGTCTTCTTGAAGCCTCAAGCTGTCCTCCTCTGTCTTAATCCTTCTCATAATTTTGGCGTCGTCAGCAAACATTGAGAGGAATGAGTCTATACCCTCTGGGAGATCATTTACGTATATCAGAAACAGGATAGGTCCAAGTACAGAGCCCTGTGGGACTCCACTGGTGACTTCACGCCAGTCTGAGGTCTCACCCCTCACTGTAACTCTCTGCTTCCTATTGTTTAGGTACTCCCTTATCCACTGGAGCGCCCTACCAGTTACTCCTGCCTGTTTCTCTAGCTTATGCATCAACCTTTTATGGGGTACTGTGTCAAAGGCTTTCCGACAGTCCAAAAAAATGCAGTCCGCCACCCTTCTCTTTCTTGCTTAATCTTTGTCACCTGATCATAGAATTCTATCAATCCTGTAAGGCAAGATTTACCCTCCCTGAATCCATGTTGATGGGTTGTCACGAAGTCTCTTCTCTCCAGATGTGTTACTAGGTTTTTTCTCACAATCTTCTCCATCACCTTGCATGGTATACAAGTTAAGGACACTGGCCTGTAGTTCAGTGCCTCTTGTCTGTCACCCTTTTTGTATATTGGTACTACATTAGCAGTCTTCCATATTTCTGGTAGGTCCCCCGTTTCCAGTGACCTACTATACACTATGGAGAGTGGTAGGCAAAGTGCTCCTGCACACTCTTTCAATACCCATGGCGAGATTCCATCCGGCCCAACAGCTTTTCTCACACCCAGCTCCAATAGGTGCTTCTTGACCTCATCTCTTGTAATTTCGAACCTATCCAAGGTCACCTGGTTTGCTGCCACCTCTTCTAGCGCCGCGACATCTCCCTGTTCTATTGTAAAGACCTCCTGGAACCTTTTGTTGAGTTCTTCACACACCTCTTTGTCATTCTCTGTGCACCTGTCCTCGCCCACCTTAAGTTTCATCACCTGTTCCTTCACTGTTGTCTTCCTCCTGATGTGACTGTGTAGTAGCTTGGGTTCGGTCTTGGTTTTATTAGCTATATCATTTTCATACCTTTTCTCAGCTGCTCTTCTCACACTGACATACTCGTTCCTGGTTCTCTGGTATCTCTCTCTACTTTCTGGTGTTCTGTTATTACGGAAGTTACTCCATGCCCTTTTGTTCAGCTCCTTTGCTTTCATACATTCCTTATTAAACCATGGATTCTTCCTTTGCTTCTCTGTTTTTTCCTGTCGGGCTGGGACAAACCTGCTTACAGCCTCCTGACATTTTTGGGTGACATAGTCCATCATGTCTTGTACGGACTTGGTTCCGAGTTCTGTGTCCCAATGTATATCCCATAGGAATTTATTCATTTCCTCATAGTTTCCCTTTCGGTACGCCAGCCCTTTGGTTCCCAGTTCTTTTTTGGGGGTGATAATTCCCAGCTCCACCAGGTACTCAAAGCTCAATACACTATGATCACTCATTCCCAAGGGGGCTTCCAACTTAACTTCCCTTATATCCGACTCATTTAGGGTAAATATCAGATCAAGCAAGGCTGGTTCATCCCCTCTTCTCATTCTTGTCGGTCCCTTGACGTGTTGTCTTAGAAAGTTTCTTGTTGCCACATCCAGCAGCTTAGCTCTCTATGTGTCTGGGCCTCCATGTGGGTCTCTGTTCCCCCAATCTATCTTCCCATGGTTGAAGTCTCCCATGATTAGAAGTCTGGATCCGTTCCTGCTAGCCACAGAAGCTGCTCTCTCTATTATATTGATGGTGGCCAAGTTGTTTCTATCATATTATTGTCTGGGTCTTCTGTCATTTGGTGGGGGGTTATATATGACTACTATTATAATTTTCTGTCCTCCAGTTGCTATGGTGCCTGAAATGTAGTCACTGAAACCTTCACAGTTCTGAATTACCATCTCTTCGAAATTCCAACCTTCTCTTAGTAGCAGAGCTACACCACCTCCTCCTCTCCCTTCTCTCTCTTTCCTCACTACATAGTAGCCCTGTGGAAACACTGCGTTTGTTATGATTTTCGTTAACTTTGTTTCTGTGAGTGCTATTATGTCTGGGTTTTCTTCTAGTGCCCATTCTCCAAGTTCACTTGTTTTATTTGAAATCTCATCTATGTTAGTGTACATCGCCTTGAAGCTCACTTTCTTCTGTTCATTTTCATGTCCCTTTCTTGGCAAGCATTCTGTTGGTGTGGGAAGCTGTTCCATGGGTGAGAGGATCTGTGAGGTGGTTTGCAGGGTCTCAGAGGATTTTGGGGTGGGGGTGGGGGTTTAAGGGAAGGGGGGACAGGTAGGGTGTGGGTTAAGGAGGTAGGGGGGACATGGAGGATACGCAGTGAGGGGGGGAGGAGGGATAGGGAGGGTATGGGATGAAGGGGGAGGGGGGACAGGGGGAAAAAGGTGGGAGGGGGGACATGATGGGAATGGGGAAGGGGTGTCAGGGTCAGAATGGGGTGGGGTGGGAGGGAGGGTTGGGTGGGGGCAGGTAGGGTGAGGGGAAGGGAAGGTTTCTATGCAGAGGGGGGTGGTGGTGCCCCCCCCCCCCCTCTGGTGTTGCTGGGATGCTGGTTTTGGGTTCTCCTCTTGTCTCTGGGACTGTTGTGTTGAGGGCTGTGATTTCCTGGTTTGCTCCTCTCTCCCTGCGCTTCCTCCTTGCCTCTGCTGCCTTGGCTCTCTCCTCCTTCGTCCTGTCCGTCTGCAGGAATACTTTTTTGTATCCCTCCATATGCTGCAGACGACTCTTCCTTTCGAGAATGTCCTCCTTCGTGGTCTGTGCCGCCCGGGTCATGGGTGGTTCTGGAATCTGTGTTGAAATTGACCTTGAGGTCGTCCTGGTGGTAGCCTCTGGAATGGTAGTGGAGGCAGTGAGAATTGCGCCAGGGGCTATGATGGGGGTCCAGGCCATTAGCTAGGTATAATGTGTTCAGTCTGTTCAAATAGGGGGATCAGGTTAAGGGTTTCCTATCCGGGAGCAGAAATTGAGGATATTGTAAAGAATATGAAGGGTATTATGGCTGGAAAAGGAAATAAACCCATTATTTGTATCAGTGGCGGTGGAAATGAACTAGGATGAGCCAGGAGCAGAGAATTAATGCAGAAATTTAAAACAACCGTTGAATTAGTTAGGAGCAAGGGGGGGATTCCGATCATGTGTAGCAGTCTTCCAAGAAGGAAATTGGAAATGACTGGTTGTCGAGGGCACTTGGCGTCAATTGTCGACTAGGCATATATTGTAAATCAAATGCAATCTCCGTATCCCAACCTTGGTTGGGTCAAGATCTACCCGCTTCCGTGCCTAGGGGCGAAGTTCGTTTCGGTGCTTAGCTCAATCTACACACAAGGGTGGGAGCTTCTCTTCCCTATCTCATGCACACTGACTTACCACTAGAAGCTTCTATGGACAGGCAACCTAGGAAGAGAGTACCGGAAGTTCGAGTCACTACTGAAGAAAAGTGTGAACATAACTTAATTAACGGTTGGTTCTGTGGCAACTGTGGTGTTCCTGAGCCAGCATGAATATCGTGGCACTGTTATGTTATGTTATTACCAGAAGAGGAGAAGCTGACGAAGGTGATTGGTTATAAATACCCTCATATTCTGGACCCCGAATTCCTCATCGACAGCAAATGATTTTTGTTAGCCAAACGTTATCTTATTAAAGGCGATGCAAAGAATCAGGTGGTGGCTTTAGTGAGAGGTCCTAAGGACCTAAGAAATTTAAAAATTACAATGATCAGGTCAAGGGGTGGGAGAGAATGCAACGGAATGCAAAAAGAACGGTTTAAAATGGAATGAGGGATGAATAAAAAAATAAAATTTTGGAAGTGGCTAGGGAATGCAGTCAGGTAAGGAAGCAGGCACGGAACAGATACTGGCAAGAGTGGTAATACTAAGAACCTTAAAGACATATGGAGAAAAGTAAACCTAACCTAAACCTATCTAACCTAACCTAACCTATCTTTATATGTTAGGTTAAATTAGGTAGCCGAAAAAGTTAGGTTAGGTTAGGTTAGGTAGGTTAGGTAGTCGAAAAAACATTAATTCATGAAAACTTGGCTTATTAGGCAAATCGGGCCTTGCATAGTGGGCTGAGAAGTGCGTTCTGGCTACTAGGTACGACACATATATATATATATATATAAATATATATATATATATATATATATATATATATATATATATATATATATATATATATATATATATATATATATATATGTCGTACCTAATAGCCAGAACGCACTTCTCAGCCTACTATCCAAGGCCCGATTTGCCTAATAAGCCAAGTTTTCATGAATTAATGTTTTTTCGTCTACCTAACCTACCTAACCTAACCTAACCTAGCTTTTTTTGGCTACCTAACCTAACCTTACCTATAAATATAGGTTAGGTTAGGTTAGGTAGGGTTGGTTAGATTCGTTCATATATCTACGTTAATTTTAACTCCAATAAAAAAAAAATTACCACATACATAGAGAAAAGGGTTGCTTTATCATTTCATAAGAAAAAAATTATAGTAAATATATTAATTCAGGAAAACTTGGCTTATTAGGCAAATCGGGCCTTGAATAGTAGGCTGAAAAGTGAGTTCTGGCTACTAGGTACGACATATATATATATATATGTCGTACCTAGTAGCCAGAACGCACTTCTCAGCCTACTAAGCAAGGCCGAATTTGCCTATTAAGCCAAGTTTTCATGAATTAATTGTTTTTCGACAACCTAACCTACCTAACCTAACCTAACCTAACTTTTTCGGCTACCTAACCTAACCTAACCTATAAAGATAGGTTAGGTTAGGTTAGGTAGGGTTGGTTAGGTTCGGTCATATATCTACGTTAATTTTAACTCCAATAAAAAAAAATTCACCTCATACACAATGAAATGGGTAGCTTTATCATTTCATAAGAAAAAGTTTAGAGAAAATATATTAATTCAGGAAAACTTGGCTTATTAGGCAAATCGGGCCTTGCATAATAGGCCGAGAAGTGCGTTCTGGCTACTAGGTACGACATATATATATATATATATATATATATATATATATATATATATATATATATATATATATATATATATATATATATATATATATATATATATATATATATATATATATATATATATATATATGTCGTACCTAGTAGCCAGAACGCACTTCTCAGCCTACTATGCAAGGCCCGATTTGCCAAATAAGCCAAGTTTTCATGAATTAATTTTTGTTCGACTACCTAACCTACCTAACCTAACCTAACCTAACTTTTTCGGCTACCTAGCTTAACCTAACCTATAAAGATAGGTTATGTTAGGTAAGGTAGGGTTGGTTAGTTTCGGTCATATATCTACGTTAATTTTAACTCCAATAAAAAAAAATTGACTTCATACATAATGAAATGGGTAGCTTTATCATTTCATAAGAAAAACATTTGAGAAAATATATTAATTCCGGAAAACTTGGCTTATTAGGCAAATCGGGCCTTGCATAGTAGGCTGAGAAGTGCGTTCTGGCTACTAGGTACGACATATATATATATAATATATATATGTCGTACCTAGTAGCCAGAACTCACTTCTCAGCCTACTATTCAAGGCCCGCTTTGCCTAATAAGCCAAGTTTTCCTGAATTAATATATTTACTATAATTTTTTTCTTATGAAATGATAAAGCAACCCTTTTCTCTATGTATGAGGTCAATTTTTTTTTATTGGAGTTAAAATTAACGTAGATATATGACCGAACCTAACCAACCCTACCTAACCTAACCTAACCTATATTTATAGGTAAGGTTAGGTTAGGTAGCCAAAAAAAGCTAGGTTAGGTTAGGTTAGGTAGGTTAGGTAGACGAAAAAACATTAATTCATGAAAACTTGGCTTATTAGGCAAATCGGGCCTTGAATAGTAGGCTGAGAAGTGCGTTCTGGCTATTAGGTACGACATATATATATATATATATATATATATATATATATATATATATATATATATATATATATATATATATATATATATATATATATATATGTCGTACCTAGTAGCCAGAATGCACTTCTCAGCCTACTATGCAAGGCCCGATTTGCCTAATAAGCCAAGTTTTCATGAATTAATGGTTTTTCGACTACCTAACCTACCTAACCTAACCTAACTTTTTCTGCTACCTAACCTAACCTAACCTATAAAGATAAGTTAGGTTAGATTAGGTAGGGTTTGTTAGGTTCGGTCATATATCTACGTTAATTTTACTCCAATAAAAAAATATTGACCTCAAACATAATGAAAAGGGTAACTTTATCATTTCATAAGAAAAAAAATTGAGAAAATATATTAATTCAGGAAAACTTGGCTTATTAGGCAAATCAGGCCTTGCAAAGTAGGCTGAGAAGTACGTTCTGGCTACTAGGTACGACATATATATATATATATATATATATATATATATATATATATATATATATATATATATATATATATATATATATATATATATATATATATATATATGTCGTACCTAGTAGCCAGAATGCACTTCTCAGCCTACTATGCAAGGCCCGATTTGCCTAATAAGTCAAGTTTTCCTGAATTAATATATTTTCTCTAATTTTTTTCTTATGAAATGATAAAGCTACCCATTTCATTATGTATGAGGTCAGTTTTTTTTATTGGAGTTAAAATTAACGTAGATATATGACCGAACCTAACCAACCCTACCTAACCTAACCTAACCTATCTTTATAGGTTAGGTTAGGTTAGGTAGGTTAGGTAGTCGAAAAACAAGTAATTCAAGAAAACTTGGCTTATTAAGCAAATCGGGCCTTGCATAGTAGGCAGAGAAGTGCGTTCTGGCTACTAGGTACGACATATATATCATATATATATATGTCGTACCTAGTAGCCAGAACGCACTTCTCAACCTACTATGCATGGCCCGATTTGCCTAATAAGCCAAGTTTTCATGAATTAATATATTTTCTCTAATTTTTTTCTTATGAAATGATAAAGCTACCCATTTCATTATGTATGAGGTTAATTTTTTTTATTGGAGTTAAAATTAACGTAGATATATGACCGAACCCAACCAACCCTACCTAACCTAACCTAACCTATCTTTATAGGTTAGGTTAGGTTAGGTAGCCGAAAAAGTTAGGTTAGGTTAGGTTAGGTAGGTTAGGTAGTCGAAAAACAATTAATTCAAGAAAACTTGGCTTATTAGGCAAATCGGGGCTTGCATAGTAGGCTGAGAAGTGCGTTCTGGCTACTAGGTACGACATATATATATATATATATATATATATATATATATATATATATATATATATATATATATATATATATATATATATATATATATATATATATATATATATACATACTGTGTACGGTACTACGGACCACACAGTATATATATATATATACTGTGTGGTCACGGTACTGTTTACGTTTAGGGGTGGTCCTAGACGGCATGGGTTCACATCCTGGTCGGGTCAAAGAGTTTTTAGTGATCTATGGCTTGCGCCTTCAAGCAGCTTTCTCACACATATTAAACTCAGTGCGGCCCGTGTATGCGCCAGAATTTGATGAAAAACTGTACCCAAATAAATCCATGAGTGTCGTCGGGGGTTGATCAGTCAGGGAGCTTAGTTAATAAGCACCAGGACTGACCATTCCTTATAGACGATCTTTGGTGCGGTGGTCACGGTACTGTATACGTTTAGGGGTGATCCTAAACGGCATGGGTTCGAATCCTGGCCTGGTCAAAGAGTTCGTAGTGATCTATGGCATGCGCATTCATGCAGCTTTCTCACACACACACACTGATATATATATATATATATATATATATATATATATATATATAATCTTTGGACAACACCCACCAGTGGGACTCGAACCCAGAAAGCACAACTACCTTCCAGTAGCTGGCATAACTAGTATGCTTTAACCCACTACGCCATCAGACCTTACAAAAGAAGTAGATAGTTCGAGATATATATCTCAAACATCTCTACCTCCCGAAGGCACCAGATGAGTGAGGGGTCAGTCTGCATTTTTCGAGTTATGCCAGCTACTGGAAGGTAGTTGTGCTTTCTGGGTTCGAGTCCCACTGGTGGGTGTTGTCCAAAGATTGTTTATCTTCACTTGTGGTTTATGCAAGTATAGGCTTATAAGCTGGACACGAGTTCTCTCACATTGACAGTGGCTTGACGAAAAATGCAGACTGACCCCTCACTCATCTGGTGCCTTCGGGAGGTAGAGATGTTTGAGATATATATCTCGAACTATCTACTTCTTTTGTAAGGTCTGATGGCGTAGTGGGTTAAAGCATACTAGTTATGCCAGCTACTGGAAGGTAGTTGTGCTTTCTGGGTTCGAGTCCCACTGGTGGGTGTTGTCCAAAGATTGTTTATCTTCACTTGTGGTTTATGCAAGTATAGGCTTATATATATATATATATATATATATATATATATATATATATATATATATATATATATATATATATATATATATATAATGTGTAGTTGAATATGACCGAAAGGGTAATATTAATGAATCTGACACGAATCTTCTCAACATTTCACACGTTTTTCTTAACTGTCGGGGTTAATATTAACAGAAGATTCGACATCAACGAGGCCCTACACAACAAAAAATCAACACTAGCAATCAACAATCAATTAACACATAACTATATTCTACTCACTTTAAGACCCCGAACCAACATAGAAGCAGCAAGAGCAATATATAGCAATAATGAAGCAGCAAATATGCAATATACCCATTGATTCGTGTTCTGTCTTTTGTCACCTCACCCAAAAACATTTGTGTCATATCACCTCACCCAAAAACATTTGTGTCATATCACCTAACCCAAAAACGAATATAAACATGAAATGATGTGTGCAAAAATCTGTATTTGAAAATGTCAGAAGTCCTTGCGAAACGCTTTTAAGCATCTGACCTTAAATAAAATTGAGAAAATTAACTTTGGAGAGTTAATTTTTCATTTACCCCCGACAGTGAAGAAAAACGCAAGAAGTATTGAGAAGATTTGTGTTAGAATCAATAATATTACCCTTTCAGTCATATTCAACAACATATGTTTCCAAGAAAACCTGCTACCAAAATATACTAATATATATACATATATATATGCATCAGAAAACTCATTTCCCCGAAGGATTCGAACCCAGACTGCCAGGGCTCCATACCCCTTCGCATGTTTAGTATTATACCGCTATCTTCTTGAGGTTATCTTGAGATGATTTCGGGGTTTAGCATCCCCGCAGCCCAGTCGTCGACCAGGCCTCCTTTTTGTTACACCCCCCCAGGAAGCAGCCGCAGCAGCTGACTAACTCCCAGGTACCTATTTACTGGAAGGTAACAGGGGCATCAGGGTGAAAGAAACATTTTGCCCATTTGTCTCTGACTCCACCGGGGATCGAACCCGGAACCTCAGGACTACGAATCCGAAGTGCTGTCTAATCAGCTGTCAGACGCCATAAGAAGTCGCTAGACCACGCAGACTAAGAAGGAATTAGGTGTCATCTGACCCTTAATCAAATTCCTGACAGCTGTCGATGACTATTTGGGCACATATATTTCATCAAAAACGCAGGTGCTGCTGATTCCTGGCACCAGGTTTTGTGTGACCTGTTAGGTTATTTATTAAAAAGTTTACAAATGCTCTATATATTCACCGTAAGAAGTTGCCATCTTTTTTATTTATCTTCACTGAGAGTTTACTGTCTTCAGCTATTTCCAAGACTAGAAAGTACTACGGCATGGTTAGTGACCTATTGGGGTGGCTGTGTTAACCCTCCTGGCTTCTAAATTTCTCAAACCTAACCAACTCCAAACAAAAAATTTCACTCATTTTAGTTTCAAATTTATTTTAAAAATATAATCAGAAGAAAAAATAGTTTTGCTTTTATATAATATTATCTCAATGGGCTGATTTATGGCATCTGAGAAAATGCAACAATTTGTTGCCTCTGTTTTCCAGGAAGGTTTATATACATCAAGAGGTATATCCCATTTCTTGGTGCATATACACCTAGAGCTTATCTTTGTCATGGACTGTTTTCAGTTCTACGTTCAGGAAGACCTGCTCAGCCTGTGCGTCCCGGCGACCGAGCACCATCTTCAGGAACTTACTTGGAGAACTTGTCGGGGAAGAGCGGGAGGCCGGAGGTGAGAGCGAGGCCTTGGTGGGACGTCCAGGAGGCCACCTTCAGTGCCTGGGCACCCCGGGGACTGTAGGGGAGGTGAAGGTACACTCCACACCTGCGACATAATATGTTGACAACCTCTGCAGGCACAAATAGATATTACAAATTATGAACAGAATGACTTTGACACTGAATTACATCAATTTTGTAAGAGATTCCAAAGGGTTAGGTTACAAGGGTTGATTATACAGGTAGAGATGTTGCAGAGATGAAATTCATATGCAGTGAAGGTATTGCATCAATGAAGATCATGTAAATAGAGCATACTTTAATGAGAGACAGACACTAAGTCACAATAACGTCGCGGAAAAAAATAGACACAATCCTTTTACCTGAAGAAAAGAAAGTGATAACGTTTCGGTCCATCACTGATCATTGAAGGGTCATATGAAGGTACAGTTAATACGTAGGACTTTCTCCACTAATCTTTATTGTTATTAAGTAAATATTGTCTTTGGCGGCTGAAACGTCTGTCAGTAAGAGGGCTAAGCAGTTCTATTCAGTTAACTGTGGCATTAATTCAAAATTTCGTTGAAATTGAAAAACTTTTAGTTTTCTAAATGATGCCTCCTATTCCTATTAACTACGATAGTATACTTCAACCTTTTCATCCTTCACCTCACTTTCTTACCTTATATATTGACTCTATCAATCATTCATTACACATGATAATGGTCTAGGAAGGACCGAAACGTCTTCAGTTCCTTGTTCTGATATGAGTGGGCTGGGTGTATAATGAGAGGCTGTGTGTTTTAACAATGACATAGTGAGAGAAACTGGACATAGTGTGAATATTATAATGACTGGGATGTGTGTAGCAAAGATGCTATGTTAAGAGTGATCAGGTAATGTGGAAAAGGTGATCAGGAAGGTAGGACATACATGCGCGCATACGCACGCACGCGCGGGCGCACACGCACTCACTCATAAACACAAATACACACACAGGTATTGGATGCCGATAGGAGGCCGGACGACTGAGTAGTCAGCGATCGGGATTCGTAGTTCTAGGGTCCGGGGATCGATCCCCGACGATGGCAGAGACAAAAGGGTAGAGTTTTTCACCCTGATTTTTCCTGTTCATCTAGCAATAAATAAGTAACTGGGAATTAGACAGCTGCTACGGATTGATTCCTGGAGTGGAAAAAAATCAGTTGATTGAGTGGCAGTTGGGAGGTGGGCCTAAAGAGCCAGAACTCAAACCCCGCAAACACAACTAGGTGAGTACATACACATGGGGCCTCGCTGCTGAGTGGTTAGTGTTTGGGTGTCGCAGTCCTAATGGCCCGGGTTCAATTCCCGGCGGAGGCGGAAACCTCTTCCTTTTGTTTCGTTTCACCCCCTCTTCCTCTTCTCCTTTCCCATTGTCTTTTCCCCTGACCTTTTGCCAGTCTTGAATATTCTTTCGGACATTTTCTGTTTTGACGCCCAGGTGTTTGGGGAGGTACTCTCTCTCACCCGTAGAACTGTGGTACCCAATGCCGCAATCGAGGGGACGCTATTATTGTCAATCCTCCTTTCGTTGCTGAATCCGATCTCGATGGGTTCAGCAACAAAACGATGGACTGACGGTTCTTAAGGTGGCGATTGTGGGGGCCTATAATCACGATGTACCTCTAGGGGGCCCCAGCCTGTCCCTGTTGGGTGTCTTATCCTCTGTGGCTCCGTGGTGGGTATGGGGGGACTCATCTGTGAATTAAATTATTACCTCCTCGTTTCTATGCAGCTAAGTAATCTTCTTATAACTTCATAGGCTCGTGGGATGGGCGACCAAGCCCCCGAGCCCGACTGTGTTGCAAGACTGGGCTCTGTAGCCCTCGTTACATTGGGCCCAGACCAAGTTACTCCTTTGACCCTCCTAACTACCCTCTCTCTGCTCCCCTCCCTCCTCTGTGGTAGGGTTGAGCCCCAAGTCCCTTGTGGTGAATACCTCATCACCTGGAGCAGCTACCTCTCTCATTGTGACAACTGCACCTTTTATCACCCCTCCCTCAGTCCAACCACTTGAGCTAGATGGTAGAGCGATGGTGCAGATCGGCGTTCGTGCAGATCGGCGTTCAATCCCCGACCGTCTAAGTGGTTGGGCACCAATCCTTCCCCCCGTCCCATCCCAAAT
The DNA here is from genome assembly GCF_040958095.1 of Procambarus clarkii. Classification (NCBI taxonomy): domain Eukaryota; kingdom Metazoa; phylum Arthropoda; class Malacostraca; order Decapoda; family Cambaridae; genus Procambarus; species Procambarus clarkii. The sequence goes on from NC_091179.1 coordinate 1,522,408, forward strand.
CCTTATCCTGACCCCTTCCCAGTGCTGTATAGTAGTAATGACTTGGCGCATTTCCCTGATAGTTCCCTTCCCTTCCTCCTTCCTTCACATGGAATGCTCGGTGCTGACGCCCCCCCCCCAGACGCCCTTTGCACGACCCCTTCCAGTGCTAATACGTTCAACTCCTTGTTTGGTCCTGCTACATGGACTAAGTACTTTGATATCACCCATATGGATTCTACTCTTCCTGGCGATTTCTTTCTCCATAAACACCTTGTTGATTCGATGGATACTTTTACTGTTACTTTTAACCCCACCCGATTTGTTACATGTGTCATCGATTTGTTACATGTGTCATTGCTGCTCTTTCTCAGGATGCAGCTACCCACGATGTCCTGCATTGGAGAGACCCTGTTAGGATCTCCAAAAATGCCCGGTTAAATATTGGCACTGTTATTCTCCCGCACCATGGACTGGTGTTCGGGACCTGAAAGACTGCCACGAGGATATTAAACATATCCTTGATGCCCGTTCTGTCCTCTAGGTTGATACGTTCACCCGAACTCCTTCGTGGTCGTGATCGTCAGCCGCTTCGAGTTATGAAAATCACTTTCGATGGCCGGACCCTTCCGCCTTCAATAATTCTTGCTGGTGCCAGATGCTCCGTTCATGAGTACATTCCCTCTCCTAGGCTTTGCAATAAGTGCTGGAAATTTGGGCATGGTGCCCTTAAATTCAGAAGTGTAGTGCCTCTATACCCCATGTGTGGGGACTCGGGTCACTCTAAGGCTGAGTGCTCTTCTCTCAAAGCTCGATGCCTCAATTGGGGTGACGCCACGCTACCTTCTCCTGTAAGTGTATGCACTAAAAATTTGAGGAAGCCATCCTCAGTTTGAAGCACCGTTCTCGTTTATCTTTCCCTGAGGCAAGGCACCAAGTTCGCTGTGACTCCTCTTTCGCTTATCTTATTTTATGCATACGTATCTTATGCCCGAGTTCTGCATTCCATCTCTCCTCGCCCTTCCTCAATTCTCAGTCTTTCTCAGATCCTTCGCCATCTTCCTCCATGCGCGCCTCAGTATTTACTGAATCTGTATAACCGTGTCTGGGAGTCTTTGTCAGTCCATGAGGGCTGACTTGCTGTGGTTGTTCTCCCTATTCGAAAACCAGGGTCTCAGGGAACATCCCCTAAGGACTTCCGCCCCAATGCCTTCACGAGTTGCGTTTGCAAACTCTTTGAACGTATGGCCAATGTCTGTCTGATGTGGTTCTTAGAACACACTCACCATCTCCCCCTTTCTCAATTTGGTTTTCGCAAGTGCCGCAGCACGACTGATGTTTTGGTGAACCTGGAGGTCTATATTCATACTGCTTTTGCTGCGAAGACTTCCGTTGTTGCTGTCCTTTTTGACCTAGAAAATGCAAATGACACCACCTGAAGATACTATTTTCTGTCCCAACTTCGTTCGTTTGACCTTCGAGGTAATCGTCCTCTTCCTCCAAAGCTTCCTCTCTAGTCATTCCTTTAGAGTGAGGCTTAATAGCACTCTCTCTGCCTCTTTTCGCCAATACGAAGGTGTACCCCAGGGTAGTGTTCTGATCACTACTCTTTTCCTTATTGCTCTCAATGGTGTTCTTTCCTCCCTTCCCTCTGGCATCTTCTCAGCGCTCAATGTTGATGATCTTACCTTTCATTGTCGGGGGTGATGACTCTCCTTTTCTTCAACGAAGACTTACACTTGCGATTGATGCCTTGTCGTCTTGAGCCACCAATCATTGCTTCAAGTTCTCTACAACTAAGACCTGTGCTATGACTTTTACTCGGAAGCGGGTAGTTCTTCGTCCCTCTTTGTCGCTTTATGGTCATCCCTTTGTGTACAAAGATTCTGCTAAGCTTTTGGGGTTAATCGTTGACACTCGTTTGTCTTGGTCGACCCATATTTCTTACCTACGAGTTAAATACTCTAAGTCCTTTAACCTCCTAAAGGTCTTAGGGATACTAAAGGTCATACTTCTCGGGGAGCTGATAGGCAAACGCTCCTCTCTTTACATTCCTCTCTCGGTCTGGCTAAACTCAACTATGGTTGCCCTGCTTACTCGTCTGCTTCTCCTTCTTCTCTTCGCTGTCTTGATGCTCTGCACCATACTGTGTTCTGGCGCCTTTCGTTCGACTTCTACCCTAGGCGTATATGATGGAATCGGCGTCCTGTATCTCCAAGACTGCCTTGATCGCTACTGTCTTAGCTACTTTGTGCGGCCCTTACAACACTCTTACTCCCGCCTATGTCGTGCTTTGACTTCTGCCCCTCCTGTGGTCCCTGTTCCCCTTCACCACCTCCCTATTTCTGTACGGTTAACTCGCCAACAAAATTCTCTTTCGGTTAGTATTACCAATATTTCTCCTGGAATTCTTACGTAACCAAGCACCAGTATTGCGTCAGATTCTACCAAGTTAAACACATTTATATCCAGTGTGTTAGAGAATTGAATGTGATTCTCTAAAATCATCAGTATTCCGTGTGATAATTATTTGCAGATAACATAACTCCCAAATAATGCCAAATCGAGAGTTTTTAGTTATAATTGTTATCAAGTAATAAATTTACCGTCACGCGTGAATGCCATGGAGAAAACTAAAATCATCTCCATTTCTCGTTTACCACCGTAAGACGAGAAAGTAATAATATTTAGCTCCCTAGAATTACAACCTAGTCTTTATCAAAGCATTTTAGTCACAACTGCGCGAAGTAATATTATTCGTGATAAATAATTTCTGTGGCGAATGCGGGACGCGGGGTGGAGGGGGAGACGCCATTGTGGTGGACGACAGCTCGAGAAGTCGCCAGTGTGTGGCGTGATGACTTGTTGCGGAATTGAGCAACTCGTTTTGGTGTCAGAGTCTAGGACACGTTACGGTGAAGTTGTCAGCAAGATTTAACCTGATACTCATCCCAGAACTAGTTAATTTGTTCTACGTGATCCGTCGTGACCGGCCAAATAAGCGCGTCGACATCCAAGCCAAGCTAGCTGCCACGTGTTCGCCATTGTGACGCTATAGCCTGGGACGAAGTTTCGGCAAGCTTCAACTTATTCAGTACCCTATTAGCTAAGTATATATAACTCCCTTTTGATGCATCATTAGAGATTGTATATGGCAGGGTAGCTTGTTGTTACGTCGAGCAACTTAAACAAAACCCATGTTAGTATTCTAGATTTATTTATTTCCATTTTCTTGAATATAGATATTTAGTGGCCTAGTACATTGCTACGTAATATCCCTTAAATTACAGCTTGCGTGTGAGGCCTCCACGAGCTGTTACTTTACACGTGTTATTCATCTCCCAGTGTTCTACGAGGAATTCCGGAGATCCCGAGGATGATTTATAACTGATGTCTTTGAAAACGTCTTCAAGCTAAGACTTTCCGTATTTCTTTAATTATTCAAATTATCAGTATTTTAGTTATCATTTATAGAATGCTGTACACTGGAGATAATACGTGTTTATTATAATGATTAATTTCTGATGTTGATGATCTATATTTTTACTGGTGATAGATTTCTATTGATTCTTTAATTGGTCATAAGATTAGGTTATTACACAATGAACTGGTGTACGAACCACACTAGTTCCTAGACATATATGAAGTTCTAGCAATTACCCCCCAATGTAGGTGTTTGAGGCTTTGATTCGAGTAAATTATTTATACAGCCCATTAATTACTCAAGTGATTATATTTCCTAATATTTATCCATAGTCACTGGTTCTTCCAGGAATTTCTAATGATCACATTTTATTAGTTTCCCTCTTTACTATAAAAGCGGGTGGTCCTTCGTAATTGATTTCATTACTTTAATAATTAAATAAGTAGAGTCAAGCCCCAAATGTCCCACAAACATTTCGTCTATTTCCACACGGTCAATCCCCTTAACTTTTTTATACGTCCATATCATATCCCCCCTCTCCCTTTTTTTCTAGTGTCTTAAGGCTCAGTTCCTTCAGGCTCTCTTTATATCCCATCCCTCGTAATGCTGGACGAGTCTTGGGACGTGCTGGGACATGTGTACTTACCTAGTTGTACTTACCTAGTTGTGCTTGCGGGGGTTGAGCTCTGGCTCTTTGATCCCGCCTCTCAACTGTCAATCAACTGGTGTACAGGTAGACAATCAACTGGTGTACAGGCTCTATCATATCAAGTGTAGATATGATAGAGCCTACTGGGCTCTATCATATCTACACTTGAAACTTTGTATGGGGTCAGTCTCCATCACATCACTTTCTAGCACATTTCATTTGTTAAATACTCTGACACTGAAATATTCTTTCTAATGTCTTTGTGGATCATTTGGGTACTAAGTTTCCACCTGTGTCCCCATGTTCGTGTTCCTCCCGTGCTAAAGAGTTGGTCTTTGTCCACCCTGTCAATTCCCTTGAGAATTTTGTAGGTGGTTATCATGTCTCCCCTTTCTATCCTGTCTTCCAGGGACGTGAGGTTCAGCTCCTTTAGCCTTTCCTCTAAGCTCACATCTCTTAGTTCCTGGACGAGTCTGGTGGCATACCGTTGAATCTTCTCTAACTTTGTCTTGTGTTTAACTAAGTATGGACTCCAAGCTGGAGCTGCATATTCCAGGATTGGTCTGACATAAGTGGTATACAGAGTCCTGAACGATTCCTAACATAAGTTTCTAAAGGCAGTTCTTATGATGGCCCGTATAGCATAATCGTTGATGATATCCTTTTGATGTGGGCCTCTGCGGGCAGGTTTGGTATGATATCAACCCCCAGATCTTTCTCTCTGTTTGACTCTTGCAGGATATCACCTCCGAGATGCTATTTTGTGTTTAGCATTCTGCTCCCTTCGCTTAATTTCATTACTTTGCACTTTCCTGAGTTGAAATTTAGTAGCCGTTTTCTAGACCATTCCTCCAGCTGGTCCAGGTCGTACTGTAGTCTCTGTCTATCATCATCTGTCTTGATTTTTCTCATAATTTTTGGTAGGGTAGGTAGAGTGAGGATGATATTATGATAGAGACCGGGAATAGTAAATAACATTAACTTGGATCGTGCATGAAGATGATTCAAAAATAGAGTTCACGAGAAGAAAGATACACAAATGATAACTGTAGGTAGATACAAGATCCAATATGCCCATTAACGTATGTTCAATATAAATAAATAATATTCTAAAATTATGAAACTGCTATTTAATCGGATTATATCGGGATCATGAGATAACATTATTGTCGTCTCAGTGGATTTCTAGTGACTTCATAAATGAAGATTATGTGAATCTCATATTATCTTTCTCGAAGAAATATATAAAAACTCAAATGCTTACCATAGGAAATTCTGAGAGTTTTGTACAGCGAGCAACATGGCGTTCATCTTGGAGTAGGTGCTGCTGAGGTCTGGATTATTGACCAATGAGGCGTTGGTGACAGCCAGGAGTCTGGTCGCAGGACCCACCAAGCGGCCCTTGAGAGACCACTGGGCGAAGGCGGCGAGGAAGGCGAGGTCATCGCTCACCACCACCACCGTCACGCACCATGACACCTGCCGCACCTGTTGACGTCAACATGGTAGACGGTATGTGAGTGACCTGCCCGCCTCGGTAGTAATGTGAGAGTGACCTGCCCGCCTCAGTAGTGATGGGAGTGTCCTGCCCACCTCAGCAGTGATGTGAGAGTGACCTGCCCACCTCAGTAGTGATGTGAGAGTGACCTGCCTGCCTCAGTAGTGATGTGAGAGTGACCTGCCTGCCTCAGTAGTGATGTGAGAGTATCCTGTCCGCCTCAGTAGTGATGTGAGTGTCCTGCCCACCTCAGTAGTGATGTGAGAGTGACCTGCCCGCCTCAGTAGTGGTGTGAGAGTATCCTGTCCGCCTCAGTAGTGATGTGGGTGTCCTGCCCACCTCAGTAGTGATGTGAGAGTGACCTGCCCGCCTCAGTAGTGATGTGAGAGTATCCTGTCCGCCTCAGTAGTGATGTGAGAGTGACCTGCCCGCCTCAGTAGTGATGTGAGAGTATCCTGTCCGCCTCAGTAGTGATGTGAGAGTGATCTGCCCGCCTCAGTAGTGATGTGAGAGTGATCTGTCCACCTCATTAGTGATGTGAGAGTGTCCTGCCCGCCTCAGTAGTGATGTGAGAGTGACCTACCAGCCTCAGTAGTGATGTGAGAGTGACCTACCAGCCTCAGTAGTGATGTGAGAGTGACCTGCCCGCCTCAGTAGTGATGTGAGAGTGACCTGCCAGCCTCAGTAGTGATGTAAGAGTGACCTGCCCGCCTCAGAAGTGAGGTTAGAGTGACCTGCCGCCTCAGTAGTGATGTGAGAGTGACCTGCTCGCCTCAGTAGTGATGTGAAAGTGACCTGCTCGCCTCAGTAGTGATGTGAGAGTGACCTGCTCGCCTCAGTAGTGATGTGAGAGTGACCTGCCCGCCTCAGTAGTGATGTGAGAGTGACCTGCCCGCCTCAGTAGTGATGTTAGAGTGACCTGCTCGCCTCAGTAGTGATTTGAGAGTGACCTGCCGCCTCAGTAGTGATGTGAGAGTGACCTGCTCGCCTCAGTAGTGATGTGAGAGTGACCTGCTCGCCTCAGTAGTGATGTGAGAGTGACCTGCTCGCCTCAGTAGTGATGTGAGAGTGACCTGCCCGCCTCAGTAGTGATGTGAGAGTGACCTGCCAGCCTCAGTAGTGATGTGAGAGTGACCTGCCCGCCTCAGTAGTGATGTGAGAGTGACCTGCCAGCCTCAGTAGTGATGTGAGAGTGACCTGCCCGCCTCAGTAGTGATGTGAGAGTGACCTACCAGCCTCAGTAGTAATGTGAGAGTGACCTGCCCGCCTCAGTAGTGATGTGAGAGTGACCTGCCTGCCTCAGTAGTGACGTGAGACGGACCTGCCCGCCTCAGTAGTGATGTGAGCGTGACCTTCCTGCATCAGTAATAATATGAGCGTCCTGCTCACGTCAGCAGTAATATGAGAATCACCTACAATTATCGTCAATAATGCGAGAGGAACGTACCTGTCGAGCCTCACCGACTACTCTGGAGAGCTGCGTCAGCTTTACGTTTGCGTCCTCGACGTCGGCTACCACCTCCCACACTGACACACTCCAAGAATTCAGTAAATGATCTTGGTGAAGGTTTAACAGAGTGATCTGTGGATGAAATTTATACGCACGGGATTTGCTTGGAAATTTTTAGTCAAATAAAATCTAAATCTCTCTTGATAAATGGTCACGCATTTAAAACTAGTTTAATCTTACGTAAAACTATGACACAGTCTATATCTATAATGAAGAATGTAAATTTGCTTAATTTTTTATATGCGCCTGGAGCCCCCATGATTTGGGCTAGTCTCATTAAACTATGCTGGATTAAAGTGGAATATTTAAGGAGTGTCATAGGCGGATAATGGTCGGTCTGTATGTTTTCCTTGAGGTTGATTCAGCCCAAATACCTTCTTCATGCTGTTGTTGGAAATGTAGAGTACACTACAAAATATGTAGAGCTTGGAAATCATTTAAAATTCATGTATTCAAATTTTGACTTGAAAAAAGGAATCTCCCAGATGACGGATTTCTATTCAGGCTTGTTATTCTGGGCATATATGTATTCTGGGCTGGAGTTCTACCCCAGCAAGAACATTTAGAATTTTCAAGAAATTAAAATGCAGCCTGTGTATTATTCAGGTACACAGGCTGCATATATGTATATATGTATGTAAATCCCGAAAAATAAAAACGTGATTAAAAATGTGACAATATCGGAGGAAAATTGAAACAGGAATTTCCTTAAGTACTTTCGTATATTAATACATCTTCAGAAGGAGTGGCGAAAGTACTTAAGGAAATTCCTGTTTCATTTTTTCTCCGTGGTTGGACACTGTCATATGTATATAAATATATATATAAATATAAATATATTTATATTTAAATAATATAAATATATTTATATTTAAAAAGCCGCAAAGATCATTGAGGCGCGAACAAGCCTCAATGGTCCACAGGAATATATGCAACTGAAAACTCACACCCCAGAAGTAACTCGAACCAATACTGCCAGGAACAACGCAACTGGTATGTACAGGACACCTTAATCCACTCGAAAATCACGACCGGACAATAAGGAGATGATAACCGAAGCTATTTGAACCATCTCCCCAGCCGGCATTCGGATGGGGAGGTTTTATATATATATATATATATATATATATATATATATATATATATATATATATATATATATATATATATATATATATATATATATAAATATATATATATATATATATATATATATATATATATATATATATATATATATATATATATATATATTTCATTGAATATGACCGCATATTCTGTATTTATTATTTTCTGGTTTAGGGCTTCTATCCCTCTAACTATTTTCTTAGCATCAGGGCTTAATTGAAATAGGAGTTCTCCAAAACTCATTTTCGTACTTTTAAGGTGAAGAAAAGAAGTGATTTACTATAGAGTGTATTACACTTATTTGTATAATTTGCACGACGTTTCGAACCTCCATGGTTCATTCTCAAGTGAACAGATCTTACAATACTAGTTGATTTTATACCCGCATTAGGTCAGGTGATAATACAATGAAGGTGAAAACATGGGGGGATACATAAGGGATAAACATAGGGGCTGCAGAAGGCTTATTGGCCCATACGAGGCATCTCCTATCTAAACACAAAGATTAATCCAGTGTAATTGGCCTGTTATGTTGGACATTGTCTTCTGTGTTGGCATCGATATGTTCTTGTCTTGTCCTTACTCTCATGGTGGGTAGAGTAAATAGTTCCGTGATTTGGGTGTTCATGGTAGGTCGCTCTATTCTTATGTGAATTGCCTCAAGAATTTGTAATCTTCTTGAATCTTGGGTTTTGTTTATTATGCAAGTATTCTTGTTCAACATTTCTCTTGTTAGAGTAATGTCATGGGCTTGTCTCATGTGATTCCTAGGGGCACCAGATTGAAGATGGCATGTCAAACGCCTCGTCAGCTTGGTCGACGTCATACCTATGTACTTACATTGAAGGTTACATCCTTCGTGGGGGCAAGTGTACATGTATACAACGCTTGACTGCTGTAGAGGGTTCTCCGTCGGCTTCGGGCTGTTTTTGATAAGGAGTTCGGAAGTCTTCTTGGTTTTGTAGAATATTATCAGGTTTATGTTTTGGTTAGGAGTAGTGCTTTTTACTCCTTTACGGATTATTTCTTTCATTATTCTTTCCTCTTTTATATGTTCACTGTGCATGGTTGATTTGTAATATAATTTTATTGGGGGTGTTGTGGTTTCTGTTCTAGGTTCTGAATTATACCAACGGTCCAAGTGTCTTCTTATAGCAGCGTTTATTTCCGCGTTGCTATATCCGTTGTTCACCAATACCTGAGTTACTCTTTCAAACTCTCTACTCACGTTGCTCCATTCAGAGCAGTGGGTAAGCGCTCGACGAATATAAGCATTGAGAACACTGGCTTTGTATCTTTGGGGGCACTCACTTCTACCGTTCAGGCATAATCCTATGTTGGTGGGCTTGGTATATACGTTGGTGCTTAAAGAGGTTCCTGTTTTTGTTATTAGTACATCCAAGAATGGCAGACTGTTATTTTCACTATTTTCATGTGTAAATCGGAGTACTGACTCTCTCTCTAGGTGTCTTTTTAGGTCAATTAGTTCATCTGAGTCTTTTACTATTACGAATATGTCATCTACATAACGGCAGTATACAGTTGGTTTTTGTCTGCTACTGAAGACCCTATCTTCGATGGTTCCCATATAAAAATTAGCAAATAAAACTCCTAAGGGGGAGCCCATTGCTACTCCGTCTATTTGTAAATACATGTCTCCTTGTGGACTGATGAAAGGGGCTTCCTTTGTACATGCTTCGAGAAGACTTTTCAAGTGTGGCTCAGGTATGTCTAATTTGGGGGTGCTCTCGTCTCTGTATACTCTGTCCAGTATCATTCCTATGGTTGTGTCGACTGGGACGTTGGTAAAAAGGGATTCAACGTCCAGGGAAGCGATGATTCCATCGGGCTGGGTAGATTTGATCAATTCTAGGAAATCTGCTGATGATTGTAGACTAAACTTACTTGGAGTGTATGGAGTTAGGAGTTCAAATATGCCAAATACCAACCCCATCTTATCACCTGGCAAAGAAACTCAATGAACTCCTAACTCCATACACTCCAAGTAAGTTTAGTCTACAATCATCAGCAGATTTCCTAGAATTGATCAAATCTACCCAGCCCGATGGAATCATCGCTTCCCTGGACGTTGAATCCCTTTTTACCAACGTCCCAGTCGACACAACCATAGGAATGATACTGGACAGAGTATACAGAGACGAGAGCACCCCCAAATTAGACATACCTGAGCCACACTTGAAAAGTCTTCTCGAAGCATGTACAAAGGAAGCCCCTTTCATCAGTCCACAAGGAGACATGTATTTACAAATAGACGGAGTAGCAATGGGCTCCCCCTTAGGAGTTTTATTTGCTAATTTTTATATGGGAACCATCGAAGATAGGGTCTTCAGTAGCAGACAAAAACCAACTGTATACTGCCGTTATGTAGATGACATATTCGTAATAGTAAAAGACTCAGATGAACTAATTGACCTAAAAAGACACCTAGAGAGAGAGTCAGTACTCCGATTTACACATGAAAATAGTGAAAATAACAGTCTGCCATTCTTGGATGTACTAATAACAAAAACAGGAACCTCTTTAAGCACCAACGTATATACCAAGCCCACCAACATAGGATTATGCCTGAACGGTAGAAGTGAGTGCCCCCAAAGATACAAAGCCAGTGTTCTCAATGCTTATATTCGTCGAGCGCTTACCCACTGCTCTGAATGGAGCAACGTGAGTAGAGAGTTTGAAAGAGTAACTCAGGTATTGGTGAACAACGGATATAGCAACGCGGAAATAAACGCTGCTATAAGAAGACACTTGGACCGTTGGTATAATTCAGAACCTAGAACAGAAACCACAACACCCCCAATAAAATTATATTACAAATCAACCATGCACAGTGAACATATAAAAGAGGAAAGAATAATGAAAGAAATAATCCGTAAAGGAGTAAAAAGCACTACTCCTAACCAAAACATAAACCTGATAATATTCTACAAAACCAAGAAGACTTCCGAACTCCTTATCAAAAACAGCCCGAAGCCGACGGAGAACCCTCTACAGCAGTCAAGCGTTGTATACATGTACACTTGCCCCCACGAAGGATGTAACCTTCAATGTAAGTACATAGGTATGACGTCGACCAAGCTGACGAGGCGTTTGACATGCCATCTTCAATCAGGTGCCCCTAGGAATCACATGAGACAAGCCCATGACATTACTCTAACAAGAGAAATGTTGAACAAGAATACTTGCATAATAAACAAAACCCAAGATTCAAGAAGATTACAAATTCTTGAGGCAATTCACATAAGAATAGAGCGACCTACCATGAACACCCAAATCACGGAACTATTTACTCTACCCACCATGAGAGTAAGGACAAGACAAGAACATATCGATGCCAACACAGAAGACAATGTCCAACATAACAGGCCAATTACACTGGATTAATCTTTGTGTTTAGATAGGAGATGCCTCGTATGGGCCAATAAGCCTTCTGCAGCCCCTATGTTTATCCCTTATGTATCCCCCCATGTTTTTCACCTTCATTGAATTATCACCTGACCTAATGCGGGTATAAAATCAACTAGTATTGTAAGATCTGTTCACTTGAGAATGAACCATGGAGGTTCGAAACGTCGTGCAAATTATACAAATAAGTGTAATACACTCTATAGTAAATCACTTCTTTTCTTCACCTTAAAAGTACGAAAATGAGTTTTGGAGAACTCCTATTCCAATTAAGCCCTGATGCTAAGAAAATAGTTAGAGGGATAGAAGCCCTAAACCAGAAAATAATAAATACAGAATATGCGGTCATATTCAATGAAACATGTTTGAAAGAAAACCTGCTGCCAGTATACACCAATATATATATATATATATATATATATATATATATATATATATATATATATATATATATATATATATATATATATATATATATATATATATATATATATATATATGTCGTACCTAGTAGCCAGAACGCACTTCTCAGCCTACTATGCAAGTCCTGATTGCCTAATAAGCCAAGTTTTCCTGAATTAATTTATTTTCTCTAATTTTTTTCTCATGAAATGATAAAGCTACCCATTTCATTATGTATAAGGTCAATTTTTTTTAATGGAGTTAAAATTAACGTAGATATATGACCGAACCTAACCAACCCTACCTAACCTAACCTAACTTATCTCAATAGGTTAGGTTAGGTTAGGTAGCCGAAAAAGTTAGGTTAGGTCAGGTTAGGTAGATTAGGTTGCCGAAAAACAATTCATTCATGAAAACTTGGCTTATTAGGCAAATCGGGCCTTGCATAGTAGGCTGAGAAGTGCATTTTGGCTACTAGGTACGACATATATATATATATATATATATATATGTCGTACCTAGTAGCCAGAACTCACTTCTCAGCCTACTATTCAAGGCCCGATTTGCCTAATAAGCCAAGTTTTCCTGAATTAATATATTTACTATAATTTTTTTCTTATGAAATGATAAAGCAACCCTTTTCTCTATGTATGAGGTCAATTTTTTTTTATTGGAGTTAAAATTAACGTAGATATATGGCCGAACCTAACCAACCCTACCTAACCTAACCTAACCTATATTTATAGGTAAGGTTAGGTTAGGTAGCCAAAAAAAGCTAGGTTAGGTTAGGTTAGGTAGGTTAGGTAGACGAAAAAACATTAATTCATGAAAACTTGGCTTATTAGGCAAATCGGGCCTTGAATAGTAGGCTGAGAAGTGAGTTCTGGCTATTAGGTACGACATATATATATATATATATATATATATATATATATATATATATATATATATATATATATATATATATATATATATATATATATATGTATATATATATATATATATATATATATTAAATATGACCGAAAAAGTAAGATTAATAATTCTAACACGAATTTTCTCAATCTTTCGTACATTTCTTTTCACTGTTGGAGGTAAATCAAAAATCAATTCTCCAAAATTCATTTTTATTTCTAGTCTGATGCGACACGAGCACGTTTCGTAAAACTTATTACATTTTCAAAGACTTTGGTTTACAAATACACAACTGAATAGAACTTACGCATCTCTGATTTTATATCTACATTTGAGAGAGGTGGATTGGGTGAGGTGGCAATAATAGGGTATTAATTTCATCAACACAAGACAGAACAAGAGGTGGCATTAATAGGGTATTAATTTCATCAACACAAGACAGAACACGAAACAATGGGTATTGAATAGAAGTGATTGTAGAAAGCCTATTGGTCCATATTTCTTGATGCTTCTATATTGGAGCGGAGTCTTGAGGTGGGTAGAATATAGTTGTGCATTAATTGGCTGTTGATTGCTGGTGTTGACTTCTTGATGTGTAGTGCCTCGCAAACGTCAAGCCGCCTGCTATCGCTGTATCTATCGATGATTTCTGTGTTGTTTACTAGGATTTCTCTGGTGATGGTTTGGTTGTGGGAAGAGATTATATGTTCCTTAATGGAGCCCTGTTGCTTATGCATCGTTAAACGCCTAGAAAGAGATGTTGTTGTCTTGCCTATATACTGGATTTTTTCGAGCTTACAGTCCCCAAGAGGGCATTTGAAGGCATAGACGACGTTAGTCTCTTTTAAAGCGTTCTGTTTTGTGTCTGGAGAGTTTCTCATGAGTAGGCTGGCCGTTTTTCTGGTTTTATAGTAAATCGACAGTTGTATCCTCTGATTTTTGTCTGTAGGGATAACGTTTCTATTAACAATATCTTTCAGGACCCTTTCCTCCGTTTTATGAGCTGTGGAAAAGAAGTTCCTGTAAAATAGTCTGATAGGGAGTATAGGTGTTGTGTTAGTTGTCTCTTCAGAGGTTGCATGGCGTTTCACTTTCCTTCTTATGATGTCTTCGACGAAACCATTGGAGAAGCCGTTGTTGACTAGGACGTGCCTTACCCTACAGAGTTCTTCGTCGACTTGCTTCCATTCTGAGCTGTGGCTGAGAGCACGGTCGACATAAGCGTTAACAACACTCCTCTTGTACCTGTCTAGGCAGTCGCTGTTGGCATTTAGGCACATTCCTATGTTCGTTTCCTTAGTGTAGACTGCAGTGTGGAAACCCTCGCTCTTTTCCATGACTGTTACATCTAGAAAGGGCAGCTTCCCATCCTTTTCCATCTCGTAAGTGAAACGCAACACGGAACTCTGCTCAAATGCCTCCTTCAGCTCCTGCAGATGTCTGACATCAGGTACCTGTGTAAAAATGTCGTCAACATACCTGCAGTATATGGCCGGTTTCAAGTTCATGTCGACTAAGACTTTTTGCTCGATGGTACCCATGTAGAAGTTTGCAAACAGGACACCTAGGGGAGAACCCATGGCGACCCCATCTACATGCTTATACATGTGCCCATCCGGGCTCAAGAAGGGTGCCTCTTTAGTACAAGCTTGGAGTAGTTTCCTCAGAATATTTTCTGGTATATCAAGAGGAGTACAGGCTGGATCACGATACACTCTGTCGGCTATCATCCCGATTGTCTCGTCCACAGGTACGTTGGTAAACAGCGATTCTACGTCCAACGAGGCTCCTATCCCTGTGGCCCGTGTGCCCCGCAGTAAGTCAACAAATTCCTTTGGAGACTTCAGGCTGAAGGCGCAAGGAACATAAGGAGTCAGCAGGCCGTTGAGTCGCTTCGCCAGTCTGTACGTGGGTGTGGGTATCTGGCTAATGATTGGCCGAAGTGGGTTTCCAGGCTTGTGTGTCTTGACATTTCCATACGCATATCCAGGTTTATATTCCCCAATGATCATTGGCAGGTGGAGTCCGGATTTCTTGGCGTTCACAGTTTCGATCAGTTTGTTGACCTTTGCTTTTAATTCATCTGTAGTGTCCTTCGTTACCCTTTGGAACTTAGTTTGGTCAGAGAGTATGAGGTTCATTTTCGCAAGATATTCGTCTTTTTTAAGAATGACATATATTGGCGACTTGTCACCTCTCCTGACAACTATCTCCTTGTTCTCACGAAGGCTTTTAGCTGCCGCTTTGAGCTCGGGGGACAGTATGGTGCTTCTGTAATTGCCTCGATTCTTTCCTCCTTCTGCAATAAGTTCTGCTTGTAAGGTATCTTTGGTAGTGACCTTCTTTTGTGTCTCGAGGTCGAATATGTCGTCCAACAGAATTTCCAACTCTACTTTCCGGGCCATCTCACTCGGTCTGGACATAACATGACAGTTTATGCCCAGATTTAGGAGAGTGACTTGGTCCTCAGTGAGGTTAATTCCTGCAAGGTTCAGGAAGCCATCTCTTGGTCGTGGAATTGCCATAGGTCCTCCATATAATGTTGTTAGTTTCTTGATAATCCTTGTTTCAGTGCTGAGGTGATGTTGGTTTGTGAGGATGTCGAGGTGTTGTTCAATGCGGGTACGGATACTTTCGTCGATGTATCAACATCGACGAAAGTATCTGTAGCAAAAGCAAAAAACAAAAGCAAAAAGTCTTAGTCGACATGAACTTGAAACCGGCCATATACTGCAGGTATGTTGACGACATTTTTACACAGGTACCTAATGTCAGACATCTGCAGGAGCTGAAGGAGGCATTTGAGCAGAGTTCCGTGTTGCGTTTCACTTACGAGATGGAAAAGGATGGGAAGCTGCCCTTTCTAGATGTAACAGTCATGGAAAAGAGCGGGGGTTTCCACACTGCAGTCTACACTAAGGAAACGAACATAGGAATGTGCCTAAATGCCAACAACGACTGCCCAGACAGGTACACGAGGAGTGTTGCTAACGCTTATGTCGACCGTGCTCTCAGCCACAGCTCAGAATGGAAGCAAGTCGACGAAGAACTCTGTAGGGTAAGGCAGGTCCTAGTCAACAACGGCTTCTCCAATGGTTTCGTCGAAGACATCATAAGAAGGAAAGTGAAACGCCATGCAACCTCTGAAGAGACAACTAACACAACACCTATACCCCCTATCAGACTATTTTACAGGAACTTCTTTTCCACAGCTCATAAAACGGAGGAAAGGGTCCTGAAAGATATTGTTAATAGAAACGTTATCCCTACAGACAAAAATCAGAGGATACAACTGACGATTTACTATAAAACCAGAAAAACGGCCAGCCTACTCATGAGAAACTCTCCAGACACAAAACAGAACGCTTTAAAAGAGACTAACGTCGTCTATGCCTTCAAATGCCCTCTTGGGGACTGTAAGCTCCAAAAAACCCAGTATATAGGCAAGACAACAACATCTCTTTCTAGGAGTTTAACGATGCATAAGCAACAGGGCTCCATTAAGGAACATATAATCTCTTCCCACAACCAAACCATCGCCAGAGAAATCCTAGTAAACAACACAGAAATCATCGATAGATACAGCGATAGCAGGCGGCTTGACGTTTGCGAGGCACTACACATCAAGAAGTCAACACCAGCAATCAACAGCCAATTAATGCACAACTATATTCTACCCACCTCAAGACTCCGCTCCAATATAGAA
The DNA here is from genome assembly GCF_040958095.1 of Procambarus clarkii. Taxonomy (NCBI): domain Eukaryota; kingdom Metazoa; phylum Arthropoda; class Malacostraca; order Decapoda; family Cambaridae; genus Procambarus; species Procambarus clarkii. Next base: position 1,539,045 of record NC_091179.1, read on the forward strand.
GCATCAAGAAATATGGACCAATAGGCTTTCTACAATCACCTCTATTCAATACCCATTGTTTCGTGTTCTGTCTTGTGTTGATGAAATTAATACCCTATTAATGCCACCTCTTGTTCTGTCTTGTGTTGATGAAATTAATACCCTATTATTGCCACCTCACCCCATCCACCTCTCTCAAATGTAGATATAAAATCGGAGATGCGTAAGTTCTATTCAGTTGTGTATTTGTAAACTAAAGTCTTTGAAAATGTAATAAGTTTTACGAAACGCGCTTGTGTCGCGTCAGACTAGAAATAAAAATGAATTTTGGAGAATTGATTTTTGATTTACCTCCAACAGTGAAAAGAAATGTACGAAAGATTGAGAAAATTCGTGTTAGAATTATTAATCTTACTTTTTCGGTCATATTTAATAATATATGTCTACAGGAAAGACTGCTACCAAAATATACTAATATATATATATATATATATACAACTTTAGAACACTTTCCCACCAGGAGACTCGAACCCTAGCCAGCACAGAAGCCTTCCAGCAACTGGCATAACAGGTACGCCTTAACCCGCTCCACCACCTGCTCAGACAGCCTGACTCAGTTTGAGCAGGTGGTGGAGCGGGTTAAGGCGTACCTGTTATGCCAGTTGCTGGAAGGCTTCTGTGCTGGCTAGGGTTCGAGTCTCCTGGTGGGAAAGTGTTCTAAAGTTGTATACTTCACTCTCGTTTTTAGGAGAGTTGTGCTATATATATATATATATATATATATATATATATATATATATATATATATATATATATATATATATATATATATATATATATATATATATATATATATATATATATATATATATATATATATATGTCGTACCTAATAGCAAGAACGCACTTCTCTGCCTACTATGCAAGGCCCAATTTGCCTAATAAGCCAAGTTTTCATGAATTAATTGTTTTTCGACTACCTAACCTACCTAACCAAACCTAACCTAACTTTTTCGGCTACCTAACCTAACCTAACCTAAAAAGATAGGTTAGGTTAGGTTAGGTAGGGTTGGTTAGGTTTGGTCATATATCTACGTTAATTTTAACTCCAATAAAAAAATATTGACCTCATACATAATGAAATGGGTAGCTTTATCATCTCATAAGAAAAAAAATTAAGAAAATATAATAATTCAGGAAAACTTGGCTTATTAGGCAAATCGGGCCTTGCATAGTTGGCCGAGAAGTGCGTTCTGGCTACTAGGTACGACATATATATATATATGCTGTACCTAGTAGCCAGAATGCACTTCTCGGCCTAGTATGCAATGCCCGATTTGCCTAATAGGCCGAGAGATTTTCTTTATTTTCGAAATATTGTTTCCAATAAGTTTATTTAAAATATTATTATTATATTTTATTATGAACATACAAAATTGACTCAGTTATGTTAGTCTGGTTTATGTTAAGGTAGGTTAGGTTAGGTAGAGTAGGTTACGTTCGGTTATATATCTTCGTTAGTTGTAACTCAAATTAAAAAATATGAAATCATACATAATGAAATGTATAGCTTTATGATTTCATAAAAAAAATGTGAAAAATATATATATTCAGGAAAACCTGGCTTATTTGGCAAACCGGGCGGGCCTTGCATAGTAGGCTGAGTATTGCGTTCTGGCAGTCACACAAAATAATTCACTAAAAATAAAATAAATCGAAATCTATGAAAATCAAATTTATCATAGCAATCGCAAACCCTGAAATGGAATTCATATTATATTTAGTATAGTGTGCATGTTGCCATTGTGTGCACAGATGGCGCTGTTTTTAAAAAAACGCATGTTTTTACCTGTAATAGGAGAGGCATCTATATAGTAGGTATATAAAGAGACGCGCCTATTCGAATGCAACGTTGTGTCAAAATTTAAACGCATTCGGTGAAGAACTTTCGGAGACTACAGCGTGTGTTGCTCTTACGTCAAATAGATGGCGTTGTTTAAAAAAAAACAATGTTTTATTCTTGTCACAGGTAAGGCATGCATATAGTAGATATATGAAAAAAACACGACTATCCGAATGCAATTTTGTGTCAAAATTTCAAAGCAATCGGCAAAGAGGTTTCGAAGATTTCCCTTACATGAATAATCTGTGAAAAACACAGATTTTTTTTAAAAAAGCATGTGTTTTCCCGTCACAGGCGTGACATCTATATAGTTTGTATATAAAAATCCGCTCGGATGCGAATGGAACATTGTGTGAAAATTTCAAAGCAATCGGTGAAGAACTTTCGCAGATTAGCGATTTTGAACAAACAAACATTTCCATTTTTATTTAGATAGACTAGCAGTACCCGGCAATAGAAACGCATGTGCGTTGCTGAGCAACCTTCCCTGTCTCCTAGTCCTCCCCATTCCTCCCACTCCCGTCTCCTCAGCCTCCCAACCATTCCCCACTCCACCGTCCCCTCGTCCTTCCCACTCTTCCAGACTCCACCTTCCCCTCTTCCTTCCCACCATGCCCCACTCCAATGTCTATTTGACCTCCCCACCATTCTCCATTCCCTCATTCCCCTCGTCCCCACCATCCCAAACTCCCCCTCGTTCTTCCCCACTATTACCCCCTCCCTTGTCCCCTCGTCCTCCCCACCATCTCTCACTTCCGTCCCATCGTCATCTCCACCATTCAGTTGCTCCTGAGCTACCGTGCAGTGAGGACGTGTCGCCTGCTGCTCCGGTGGTTTGAGTCGGTTCTCACTAAGTGTAGAGAGCCATGGGGAAGGCTCAGCGCAAGAGGGAATGGAAGCAGCTTTCGGACGAGGAAGGACGGTGGACCGATGTGCAGCAGGCCCCAAAGAAAACTGCTATCGAGGCTTTACCACTTGCTTCTACCAGCAAGTCAGCGGACGTAATGGACCTAGAGAGGACAGCGTCAGTCACACACCAGCCAGTGTCAGTCAATGCTTCTCTGTCCGCAACACTGCCGCGGGACGGCAGTATGAGTCAGGAGAGGACACCACCGGTTTCACCCCAGCCAATGTCGGCCATTGTTCCTCTCTCCATAGCCCAGCTGCAGGACAGCAGTATGGGACAGGGGAGGACACCACCAGTCTCACACCAGACATCGCCAGCCTCTGCACTTCTTCCGAAATTCAAGATCATGCAGACCGACCACTTTCCTACAGCATATGGAGTAGTAACGGCGATGGAAAAAGAACAACCAGAGCTCAAACTTTCCATTACAGTCAACCTGAAGGGAGAAATAATACTGACACCTCAAGACCAACAGACTGCACATTACTTAGAGAAGGTAAGAGTCCTGCAGGGGAAACCTGTGTGCTTGGTAAAGCTGGACCCTTCAGAACGACGCACACGAGTCGTGCTTTTGGGATACCCAATCGACTTTCCCCTGGATCCAGTGCTAGAACACAAGCAAGTCCTGAGTGCGGAACGTTGCCACACAAAAGTAGACAAGGCAGCGACGCGTCAGGTTCTGGTGACCGTCATGGGACATGTGCCGGAAACTTTCGGTCTTGGAAATTGGGGGACATACCGACAGAGGCCATACGTCCCGGAACCCCTACGCTGCTTCAGGTGTCAGAAATACGGCCACCATCAGTCACGCTGCACAGGACAGGAGAGGTGCGGAGTGTGCAGCCTGAGACATCCCACCAAAGACTGTATTGCCAAGCACAAGGCAAACCAGACCACAACAGCCAAATGTCCAAATTGTGGAGGCAAACATCATGCCTGGAGCACAACCTGCTCTGCACGGAAACAAAGAGTGCAGACAGCTCAGGCCAGGGTCAACACACTGACCAGCGGTACATCCACCAACACCAACGTCTGGAACACTCGTGCACAGCCACAACAGCCACCCGCTCTCACAGAGCAAAATTTCCCGAATCTGTCAATTCCGAATCAAACATTACACGAAAGTGTTGCAGAAGTCCAGCAAGTGCAAATGAGCAGAAAACACTTACTTTCGGAATCTACTCACCAGCTATACAGTTTTACCGAGGTCCAGCTGCAAACCATCGTGAAGATCATGGCAGAGACCATTATCAATTGCCTACAGATGACGCAGAACGCCTCACAACAACAGACTCAAGACATCACTTGTGTGATAATGGACAAGATCGTGCAGCAGACCACAGTTACACGAGAAATAGACAGTCTCCGACAGGATGGAGCACAAGAGGACAAACAACGCAACTTGGACATACTGACTACCAACAACAGTCGGCTAGTCAAGACTCCGGGACATCAACATTCACCAACGCAACTGCAAGACGCAGTGACCACCCACGATCAACAGAATCTTCCAACACAGGTGACAGACAACAACTGCCAATGCAGTCTGATCTGCAGCAACGCCAACAAAGACGTATTGAACAGCAGAGATGCGCAGGTTCCGCCAACACAAGAAACGGCCGCGAGCATTCAATGCAGTCCGACTTGCAGCAATACCAACAACAAAGTGATGGACCACAGTTCTGCACAGATTCCAACAATGCCGGGGTTGACCACGGACAATCAATGCAGTCCGACCTGCAGCACTTCCAACAACATAGCGATGGACCACAGTTATGCACAGATTCCAACAACGTCGGGGATGACCACGAACTATCAATGCAGTCCGATTTGCAGCGACACGACTTGCAAGGCGGAGAATATAGAGGTCGATTCCGAGGAGGAGTTTTAGTAGAACAAGCAACACCAACCGAACCCGTCGTCTGGCCATTACGAATTCTGCAGTGGGACATACAAGGTCTTGGAAATAAAAAACACACACTTCAGGAGGCTGCAATCAGCACGAAAGAAGATATAATCGTTTTGGAAGAAACTCTTTTCCCAGCCACGAAATCCTTCAGATTAGCTGGATATCAGCACTATGTTCTCTCGTATGAGCAGGGGAGACTAAGAGGATTAATGACCCTAGTCAGAAACACCATACCCAGCAAGAAAATAGACTCGGTTTCATGTGGGGATGGAGTAGAGGTATTAGCAGTTACAGTGAATATGGCTAATTTTGAGCTCCTCATATACAACGTCTACAAGCCCCCTAGACGTAAACTGGAAGCAGAGGCAGTGCTTGCCTTGGCCACGCAGGAAAATTTAATTATTGCTGGAGATTTTAATGCTCATCATCCAGAGTTAGGTGCAACTGGGCCAGCCAATGCAGATGGGCGCCATTTAGCTGCAGCTCTGCGAGAAGTACCTGAAATTACACTTCTCAACACTGGGGAACCCACTCACATTCTAGGAGGTTCCTTTGATCTTACATTCATCTCCACAGCACTCCAGCAACAGGCGAAGTGGGAAGTAGACCCGGTGATCACCAGTGACCACTATGCTACTGTCACGACACTAAACCTGGTACGACCTCCTACACCTCCTGCGCAGCCTCGGTGGAATTTAGGAAAGGCCAATTGGAATGTATACCAGGAAGAACTTGAAAAATGGTATGCAACGTACACGCCACCTGAGGGTTTGAACATACACGAGACCAATCTGCAGGAAGCCGTTGCAGCTGCTGCGAACACAGCTATTCCAATCATTATCACAGGTAACACGAAACGAAAGAACTATTGGTTCTATAGTAATGACGTTAAAGAACAGAACCACAGAGTCAACATCTTCAGAAAACATCTAAAGAGAAACCCCACACCAGAAGGAAGAACTCTGCTACGAGCGGTGATATCTGAAGCAAGGCGAGTTTCTAGAGAAGTAAAGGAGGCAAGATGGTTTGAGTGGTGTCAAACTCTAAATGAACATAGTAGTCTTGGCAAGATATGGGGTCAGATTAAAACTATATCAGGTCGACCAGCCCGGCCACAGGCATGTATTCAACCATTGCAGGAGGCTGAGAGACTTGCTCTCCAATTTGCAGAAAGAACAGCTTCATATCAGCTTCCTGCAATGGTCCGAAGGCAGCAAGAACACTTAAAACAAGAGAGGATGACAGTCATTCATGAGGGCTTAGCTATAAATGACGAATGTGACTGTCCCTTCACCGAACAGGAACTAAGCAGAGCCAAAAAGGGTGGTAAGGACACTGCACCTGGTGCTGATAACATTACATACTCAATGATCGCACATGCAGGTCCTGCTGGAGACCGAGGGATGTTGGACGTCATCAATGCGTCTTGGCAGCAAGGCAAACTACCGCCCTCTTGGAAGAAAGCAGACATCATACCGATTCCTAAGCCGAATGATCCTGGCAATTACAGACCCATTTCCTTAACATCATGCGTTAGTAAAACTGCAGAACGGATGGTCTTAAATAGGCTACTGTGGAAGACTGGAGACCTTCATAAACACATATTTGGCTTCACTAGAGGTGTAGGTACTGCCAACTGCATAGCAACATTACTAGGAACAGTTAACTCGGGTCCAGCTATAGTGGTCTTCCTTGATCTGGAAAAAGCATTTGAACTTGCAAGCCCGCCAGCAATACTACACACCTTAGTTAAAAAAGGTGTGAGGGGGAAAATGCTAGCATGGATTCAAGATTACCTAAGTCACAGGTATGCCAGAGTAAAGTTGCAAGGACAAGTGTCGGACTACCACTTGCACGAGAATGGGACTCCACAAGGAGGAGTCCTCAGTCCTAGTCTTTTTAACATCCTTATGGAAAACCTTGTTACCATGTCCTTTACAGAAGGGGTTACATTGCTAAGCTATGCTGATGATCTAGCATTAGTCGTTACAGGTCCTTCACTTCTAAATAAAGCTCAAGGTGCTTTAGATCAAGTGACATCTGAATGCAGTGTTTTAGGGCTAAAAATATCTGCACAGAAGTCTAAGGCGATGAGACTAGGTGGCAAGGCTCCAGACAGGCACCTACGCATTCAGGACATTAACCTTCAGTGGGTTCCACAATATCGATATCTCGGAGTGTGGATTGATTTTAAGATGACATTCAATAAGCAAATTCAATATCTAAAGGAGAAAGCAAAGTCACGAATAAATATAATGAGAGCAATCACAGGGCCCCGTCTAGGAGCGGGACACAGAGTGTTGAGAATGTTTTACATACACGCCGTTCGTTCCCTGGTTGATTATGCAGCACCTGCCTTACTCACTCTTTCTCCTGGTCAGTGGGCAAACGTTGAGGTTCTTCAAAATGATGCATTGCGAGTCATAACAGGTGCTCCCAGATGGACTAAAATCCTGAACCTAAGACTAGAGACAAAGCTCACGTCGATTGAAATAAGGGTAAAGGGGATTGCTGCGTGCATGCTGACCAAGATATTGACTAGACCTAGAATCAGTTCACTTAAAGATTTGATCACTGGAGCACTAACTCTGGACAGAAGAGCCTCCAATAGCAACAGGTGGACCCATTGTGCGATAAACGCCATCGATACGTTCGATATGGCAAACACAGTCACTGAGAGGGGTGTCGACGACATACATGCAGACTTTGTTATACAAGCCCCTTGGGAATCTCTGCCAGCAGACTTTCAGATTATGGCTCTTGACGGAAAGAAGAACCAGACACATCCTCATCTGCTACGTCACATTGCACAGATGCATATAGAAGCAAACATGGCATCCGACAGCTTCACTTACTTCACGGATCGGTCAGTAGACCAGCAGAGACAGGAAACCGGAGCTGCAGTTAAAGCAGGAAACTCTGTATATAGTTGGAGGCTCTCAAATGGGTGTTCGACTTTACAGACTGAGATGCTAGCCATTCAAAAGGCTTTGGAACATGCTCTTGCTGAACACCGCCAACATGTTATCGTCCATACAGATTCGAGAACCGCCATTGAAACCTTGCAACAGGAACACATATGTGATAACATCCATCTGATCACCAATGTCTTATCATTCATGCACACACTCCACCGACAAGGCCGACGGGTGCTTATCAACTGGGTGCCAAGTCATATGGGACTATTAGGTAATGACATTGCAGACGAAGCTGCAAAACTTGCTACTAAGAGGAGGAATGTAGACATTTACATACCACAGAGTCTCTCCCAGATGAAGAAAGTGATTCGAAACAGAGCAATGCGAAGGCTGTACAGTGACCACAACACAGCAGTTGCAACATCAGGATCTGCGGGTTGGTACAAGAATTCCACCAACTACGAACCACTTAGTTTGATGAACGGGGGCGGTAGAACAAGAGAAGTGCACTTACATCGCATCAGGCTTGGATACCCATGTGCATGGGAAATAGGCTTACGGGTTCCGGAAGGTGAGAGGAAATGTCAACACTGTGGAGAAATGCCCGACAGACCACTGGAACATTATCTAACACAGTGCACAGTTACAAACCCATTAAGATTTCACCTTCGATTCGACAGAGCAGAGGAAGTTGTTAAACACATATGGCAAAATCTTACTGAAGCGACCATACGGGTCATACATACTCATCCTCCGCCCAGGTAAAACAGAAACGAGCATCACTTAGTGGGCCAGCCAGAGGCTTAGGGCCCGCGCAGGATTATCTTTGCTAAAAAAGAAAAAAAAAAAAAAAAAAATAGTAGATATATAAAAAACGCGACTATTTGAATGCAACATTGTGTCAAAATTTCAAAGCAATCGGTAAAGAGGTTTCGAAGATTTCACTCACATGAAAAACACATGAAAAACACAGTATTTCAGAAAAAACATGTTTTTTTTACCGTCACAAAGGTGACATATATATAGTATGTATATAAAAACCTGGCCGGATGCGAATGGAACATTGTGTGAAAATTTCAAAGCAATCGGTCAAGAACTTTCGGAGATTAGCGATTTTGAACAAACGAACATTTCCATTTATATTTATATAGATATGTCGTACCTAGTAGCCAGAACGCAGTACTTGGCCAACTATGCAAGGCCCGATTTTCCTGAATTTATATTTTCTTCTATTTTTTTTATTGAAATGATAACGGTATCCATTTCATCGTGCATGAGTTAATTTTCTTAAATTTGAGTTAAAACTAACGTAGATATATGACCAAACCTAACCAACCCAACCTAACCTAACCTAAACTAACACAACTAAGTCAATAATGTATGTTCCTAATATAATATAATAATAATAATTAAAATAAACTGATTGGAAGCAATTTATTGATAATTAAGAAAATCATTCTGCCTATCAGGCAAATCGAGCCTTGCATAGTAGGCCGAGAAGTGCGTTCTGGCTACTAAGTTATATATATATATATATATATATATATATATATATATATATATATATATATATATATATATATATATATATATATATATATATATATATATATATATATATATATATATATATATATATATATATTTTATTAAATATGACCGAAAAAGTAAGATTAATAATTCTAACACGAATTTTCTCAATCTTTCGTACATTATGCTTCACTGTTGGAGGTAAATCAAAAATCACTTCTCCAAAATTCATTTTTATTTCTAGTCTGACGCGACACGGGCGCGTTTCGTAAAACTTATTACATTTTCAAAGACTTCACAAATACACAACTGATTAGAACTTGCGTTTCCCTGATTTTATATCTACATTTGAGTGAGGTGGGAAGGGTGATGTGGCATTACATTTGAGTAAGGTGGGAAGGATGATGTGGCATTAGAGGATATTAATTGGGTATTAAAAGTATCAACACAAGACAGAACACGAAACAATGGATATTGAATAGAAGTGTTTGTAGAAAGCCTATTGGTCCATATTTCTTGATGCTTCTATATTGGAGCGGAGTCTTGAGGTGGGTAGAATATAGTTGTGCAATAATTGGCTGTTGATTGCTGGTGTTGACTTCTTGATGTGTAGTGCCTCGCAAACGTCGAGCCGCCTGCTATCGCTGTATCTATCGATGATTTCTGTGTTGTTTACTAGGATTTCTCTGGCGATGGTTTGGTTATGGGAAGAGATTATATGTTCCTTAATGGAGCCCTGTTGTTTATGCATCGTTAAACGCCTAGAAAGAGATGTTGTTGTCTTGCCTATATACTGGGTTTTTTGGAGCTTACAGTCCCCAAGTGGGCATTTGAAGGCATAGACGACGTTAGTCTCTTTTAAAGCGTTCTGTTTCGTGTCTGGAGAGTTTCTCATGAGTAGGCTGGCCGTTTTTCTGGTTTTATAGTAAATCGTCAGTTGTATCCTCTGATTTTTGTCTGTAGGGATAACGTTTCTATTAACAATATCTTTCAGGACCCTTTCCTCTGTTTTATGAGCTGTGGAAAAGAAGTTCCTGTAAAATAGTCTAATAGGGGGTATAGGTGTTGTGTTAGTTGTCTCTTCGGAGGTTGCATGGCTTTTCACTTTCCTTCTTATGATGTCTTCGATGAAACCATTGGAGAAGCCGTTATTGACTAGAACCTGCCTTACCCTAAAGAGTTCTTCGTCGACTTGCTTCCATTCTGAGCTGTGGCTGAGAGCACGGTCGACGTATGCGTTAACAACACTCCTCTTGTACCTGTCAGGGCAGTCGCTGTTGGCATTTAGGCACATTCCTATGTTTGTTTCCTTTGTGTAGACTGCAGTGTGGAAACCTCCGCCCTTTTCCATGACTGTTACATCTAGAAAAGGCAGCTTCCCATCCTTTTCCGTCTCGTAAGTGAAACGCAGCACGGAACTCTGCTCAAATGCCTCCTTCAGCTCCTGCAGATGTCTGACATCAGGTACCTGTGTAAAAATGTCGTCAACATACCTGCAGTATATGGCCGGTTTCAAGTTCATGTCGACTAAGACTTTTTGCTCGATGGTACCCATGTAGAAGTTTGCAAACAGGACACCTAGGGGAGAACCCATAGCGACCCCATCTACTTGCTTATACATGTGCCCATCCGGGTACATTCTACATGGGTACCATCGGGCCTTGAATAGTAGGCTGAGAAGTGAGTTCTGGCTACTAGGTACGACATATATATATATATATATATATATATATATATATATATATATATATATATATATATATATATATATGTCGTACCTAGTAGCCAGAACTCACTTCTCAGCCTACTATGCAAGGCCCGATTTGCCTAATAAGCCAAGTTTTCCTGAATTAATATATTTTCTATAATATTTTCCTTATGAAATTATAAAGCTGCCCTTTTCACTATGTATGAGGTCAATTTTTTTTGTATTGGAGTTAAAATTAACGTAGATATATGACCGAACCTAACCAACCCTACCTAACCTAACCTATCCTATCTTTATAGGTAAGGTTAGGTTAGGTAGCCAAAAAAAGCTAGGTTAGGTTAGGTTAGGTAGGTTAGGTAGACGAAAAAACATTAATTCATGAAAACTTGGCTTATTAGGCAAATCGGGCCTTGCATAGTAGGCTGAGAAGTGAGTTCTGGCTACTAGGTACGACATATATATATATATATATATATATATATATATATATATATATATATATATATATATATATATATATATATATATATATATATATATATATATATATATATATATATATGTGTCGTACCTAGTAGCCAGAACTCACTTCTCAGCCTACTATGCAAGGCCCGATTTGCCTAATAAGCCAAGTTTTCATGAATTAATATATTTTCTCTACTTTTTTTATTATGAAATGATAAAGCTACCCATTTCATTATGTATGAGGTCAATTTTTTTTTATTGGAGTTAAAATAAACGTAGATATATGACCGAACCTAACCAACCCTACCTAACCTAACCTAACCATTCTTTATAGGTTAGGTTAGGTTAGGTGGCCGAAAAAGTTAGGTTAGGTTAGGTTAGGTAGGTTAGGTAGTCGAAAAACAATTAATTCATGAAAACTTGGCTTATTAGGCAAATCGGGCCTTGCATAGTAGGCTGAGAAGTGCGTTCTGGCTACTAGGTACGACATATATATATATATATATATATATATATATATGTCGTACCTAATAGCCAGAACGCACTTCTCAGCCTACTATTCAAGGCCCGATTTGCCTAATAAGCCAAGTTTTCATGAATTAATGTTTTTTCGTTTACCTAACCTACCTAACCTAACCTAACCTAGCTTTTTTTGGCTACCTAACCTAACCTTACCTATAAATATAGGTTAGGTTAGGTTAGGTAGGGTTGGTTAGGTTCGGTCATATATCTACGTTAATTTTAACTCCAATAAAAAAAAATTGACCTCATACATAGAGAAAAGGGTTGCTTTATCATTTCATAAGAAAAAACATTATAGTAAATATATTAATTCAGGAAAACTTGGCTTATTAGGCAAATCGGGCCTTGAATAGTAGGCTGAGAAGTGAGTTCTGGCTACTAGGTACGACATATATATATATATATATATATATATATATATATATATATATGTCGTACCTAATAGCCAGAACGCACTTCTCAGCCTACTATTCAAGGCCCGATTTGCCTAATAAGCCAAGTTTTCATGAATTAATGTTTTTTCGTCTACCTAACCTACCTAACCTAACCTAACCTAGCTTTTTTTGGCTACCTAACCTAACCTTACCTATAAATATAGGTTAGGTTAGGTTAGGTTGGGTTGGTTAGGTTCGGTCATATATCTACGTTAATTTTAACTCCAATAAAAAAAAATTGACCTCATACATAGAGAAAAGGGTTGCTTTATCATTTCATAAGAAAAAAATTATATTAAATATATTAATTCAGGAAAACTTGGCTTATTAGGCAAATCGGGCCTTGAATAGTAGGCTGAGAAGTGAGTTCTGGCTACTAGGTACGACATATATATATATATATATATATATATATATATATATATATATATATATATATATATATATATATATATATATATATATATATATATATAAATATATATATATATATATATATATATATATATATATATATATATATATATATATATATATATATATATATATATATATATATATATATATATATATATGTCGTACCTTGTAGCCAGAACGCATTTCTCAGCCTACTATGCAAGGCCCGATTTGCCTAATAAGCCAAGTTTTCCTGAATTAATATATTTTCTCTAATTTTTTTCTTATGAAATGATAAGGCTAACCATTTCATTATGTATGAGGTCATTTTTTTTTTATTGGAGTTAAAATTAACGTAGATATATCACCGAACCTAACCAACCCTACCTAACCTAACCTAACCTATCTTTATAGGTAAGGTTGGGTTAGGTAGCAGAAAAAGTTAGGTTAGGTTAGGTTAGGTAGGTTAGGTAGTCGAAAAAATATTATTTCATGAAAACTTGGCTTATTAGGCAAATCGGGCCATGCATAGTAGGCTGAGAAGTGCGTTCTGGCTACTAGGTACGACATATATATATATATATATATATATATATATATATATATATATATATATATATATATATATATGTCGTACCTAGTAGCCAGAATGCACTTCTCAGCCTACTATGCAAGGCCGTGTGGACTGATGAAAGGGGGCTTCCTTTGTACAGCTGACCAACCAACTGTATATTGCCGTTGTGTAGATGACATATTGTTCAATTGTTCATATTGTTCATATTGTTCTGAACAACGCGGAAATAAACGCTGCTATAAGAAGACACTTGGACCGATGGTATAATCCTGTACCTAGAACAGAAACCACAATACCTCCAATAAAATTATATTACAAATCAACCATGCACAGTGAACATGTAAAAGAGGAAAGAATAATGAAAGAAATAATCCGTAAAGGAGTAAAAAGCATTACTCTTAACCAAAACATAAACCTGATAATATTCTACAAAACCAAGAAGACTTCAGAATTCCTTATCAAAAACAGCCCGAAGCCGACGGAGAACCCTCTACAGCAGTCAAGCGTTGTATACATGCACACTTGCCCCCACGAAGGATGTAACCTTCAATCTAAGTACATAGGTATGACGTCGACCAAGCTGACGAGGCGTTTGACATGCCATCTTCAATCCGGTGTCCCCAGGAATCACATGAGACAAGCCCATGCCATCACCCTAACAAGAGAAATGTTGAACAAAAATACCTGTAAAATAGACAAAACCCAAGATGCAAGAAGATTACAAATTCTTGAAGCAATTCACATAAGAATAGAGCAACCTATCATGAACACCCAAGTCACGGAACTATTTACTCTACCCACCATGAGCGTAAGGACAAGACCAGAACATAACGATGCCAACACAGAAGACACTGTTCAACATAACAGGCCAATTACACCTAATTAATCTTTGTATGTAGATAGGAGCTGCCTCGTATGGGCCAATTGGCCTTCCGCAGTTACCTCTATTCTTATGTTCTTATGTTTCACCCCCCATTTATCCCTTATGTATCCCCCCATGTTTTCACCTTTATTGTCTTATCACCTGACCCAGTGCGGGTATAAATCAACTAGTCCTGAAAACTCTTTTCACTTGAGAATGAACCATGGAGGTTCGAAACGTTGTGCAAATTGTATAAATAAGTGTAATACATTCTATAGTAAATCACTTCTTTTCTTCACCTTGAAATTACGAAAATGAGTTTTAGAGAAATCCTCTTTCAGCGAAGCCCTGATGCTAAGAAAATAGTTAGAGGGATAGAAGCCCTAAATCAGAAGATAGTAAATACAGAATATGCGGTCATATTCAATGAGACATGTTTAAAAGAAAACCTGCTGCCAGTATACACCAATATAAACCCACATGACCCAGCAGTCCGTAATACAGAGTTTACCTATAGGTATAGGCAAGAGCTCATACGGCATCAACTAAACAAGAAGAAGGAAGCCCTCCAAACCCTTACAGAGCAGGCTGAGCATCTGTTAAACAAATGGACCCAGTACGACATCCCTATCCAACTCAAGCAAACCATCAACAGTGAACTATTTAACCTGAAACAACAACATAAAACTCGTGTAGAAACAAAGACACTTCGTAAGTTAACAGCTCTAAACAGTGGACAGTTAAAGATACCTCGTCCTAAAGATGGTTACATTATCCTGACTTCTTATGACCTTACCTAGGACCAACGAGACCTCTTAAATCTTGGTCTAAATTTTCAATTCATATCTAAACCAAAGATGCATAAAAAACGCCTTGAAATCGAAATGCTTCTGGACGACATCCATAAGCTAGAAGACAACAAAAAAGTCATCACCACTGACACACTTCAGGCTGAACTACTAGCAGAAGCAGGGAAAAAACGAGGAACATATTCATCTACAATCTTAACCCCACGACTCAAAGAAGCAGCAAAACAACTAAAAAATCTGAAAGACGTAACAATAAGAAAAACCGACAAGACAGTAGCATATGTATTGATTCCTACCCAAGAATACATGAACAAAATTAGCGAAATCCTTAGTGATGACACCAAATTTCAACGAATCACGAGGAACCCTGTGGAAGACCTTAAACGGAAAGTAAACAAAACAATTACAGCAATCAACGCAAAGAAAGGTAGTGTGCATTTCAATAAACTTCAAGGCGACTATGGCTTAGGGTATGCCTATGGCAATGTTAAGACACACAAACGAGGTAACCCACTACGCCCTATAATCAGCCAAATACTAACTCCAACCTATCACCTGGGAAAAAGACTTAACGAACTCCTAACTCCATACACTCCAAGTAAGTTTAGTCTACAATCATCAGCAGATTTCTTAGAATTAATCAAATCCACTCACCCCGATGGAATCATTGCTTCCCTGGACGTCGAATCCCTATTTACCAACGTCCCAGTCGACACAACCATAGGAATGATACTGGACAGAGTATACAGAGACGAGAGCACCCCCAAATTAGACATACCTGAGCCACACTTGAAAAGTCTTCTCGAAGCATGTACAAAGGAAGCCCCTTTCATCAGTCCTCAAGGAGACATGTATATACAAATAGACGGAGTAGCAATGGGCTCCTCCTTAGGAGTTTTATTTGCTTATTTTTATATGGGAACCATCGAAGACAGAGTCATCAGTAGCAGACAAAACTAACTGTATATTGCCGTTATGTAGATGACATATTCGTAATAGTAAAAGACTCAGATGAACTAATTGATCTAAAAAGCCATCTAGAGAGAAAGTCAGTACTCCGATTTACACATGAAAATAGTGAAAATAACAGTCTGCCATTCCTGGATGTACTAATAACAAAAACAGGAACCTCTTTAAGCACCAACGTATATACTAAGCCCACCAACATAGGATTATGCCTGAACAGTAGAAGTGAGTGCCCCCAAAGATACAAAGTGAGGCTGAGACTCACCTTAGCCACAGTGCTGAAGGTTGAGGCGCCGTACGTGAAGAACATGATGAAACAGTGAGGCTGAGACTCACCTTAGCCACAGTGCTGAAGGTTGAGGCGCCGTACGTGAAGAACATGATGAAACAGTGAGGCTGAGACTCACCTTAGCCACATTGCTGAGGGTTGAGGCGCCGTCCGTGAAGAACATGACGGAACAGCGGGGCTGAAACACTCTTGCCAACACAGCGTCCACACCACCGCTCAAGAGTGTTACTGCATCCTGACTCTCTGTAAAATATTTGTAACCAGAGCAAAATTGTAATATCTACTTAATATATTATGAAATTTGTTGGTTGAAAACTATGACTGTAACTGAATTATAAATACTTAAGTTATAGGATAAAATTGCAAAGAATATGAACATTGGAGAAGATGGTAATAGTTACCTACCGCGGGAGGGTTGGAGATGCCTGGCTGCCAGGAGGGGAGTGACAAGCAGTAACAACAGCACAGATATCACTGTAGCCATCATGGTAACGTTGAGAGTATTTAGCATGTTACTGCCTCATCACCGTGTTATATGTGTCTTCTTCCTCACTTACCTACATGAGAGAAAAAACGTATGTTGATTGTACCTAATTTGTTCACCCATTAAACTTTCTTTTCACATGTTTTTAATTTTATTTCAATATGCTATTATTCTGCCAAACTCTTACTCTTAACAATTTCCTTTAGAAAACCACAAGTCTGCTGAATGATTTTTTTCCAGAGGATCTTATTGTTTCTGGGATTAAAAAAATAGCTCCTCATTCACTCTGCTTTTGGTTGACCAAATATCTTAACAGAGCTTTGCTTTCGTAATTACTCTAATCATCTCTCGTTGCTCCTGTTGTTTTTGTAATAATCAAAATGTCTAATATTACTTCTATATCTGGAACGCCGGTGTGATCAATGTCACTCCAGATTTCACAGCCGCCGCCCGACCATTTCAGGTGACGGACAGTAATGGACAGGACACAGTAGCTATCTAGAGATTAAATAATAATTTGCCTCGGCGAAAGTCACATTGTAGGCAAGTTATGATCATGTCAAAAATTGCAAGCACATTAAAATGTTACATATGCAAGAGGCCGGACCACACACTAAGTTCTCTTTGGCAAACTAACAGGTGCAGGTGATGAGTCACAATAAAGGGGCTTGAAATGAGAACTAAACCACAGACCAGAAGGTAAGGAGACGACCCCTCTTGTAATAGTTATGGTTATAGTAATAGTAACTAGTAATAGTTAAAGTACGGAGGAATAAGAGATAAAAAAATTATATATACTAAATTAATAAAGAATTGGCAACTACGGAGGAGAATTATTAGTTATAATAAGGGGAGACTCTTGCTAGAATGTTGTAGACTCGAAGATGAGAGGTGAATCACAAGAGAGAGAGAGAGAGAGAGAGAGAGAGAGAGAGAGAGAGAGAGAGAGAGAGAGAGAGAGAGAGAGAGAGAGAGAGAGAGAGAGAGAGAGAGAGAGAGAGAGAGAGAGAGAGAGAGAGGAGAGAGAGAGAGAGAGAGAGAGAGAGAGAGAGAGAGAGAGAGAGAGAGAGAGAGAGAGAGAGAGAGAGAGAGAGAGAGAGAGAGAGAGAGAGAGAGAGAGAGAGAGAGAGAGAGAGAGAGAGAGAGAGAGAGAGAGAGAGAGAGAGAGAGAGAGAGAGAGAGAGAGGGAGAGAGAGAGAGAGAGAGGGAGAGAGAGAGAGAGAGAGAGAGAGAGAGAGAGAGAGAGAGAGAGAGAGAGAGAGAGAGAGAGAGAGAGAGAGAGAGAGAGAGAGAGAGAGAGAGAGAGAGAGAGAGAGAGAGAGAGAGAGAGAGAGAGAGAGAGAGAGAGATTATTGCAGTCTCACTGATGATGAAGAATATGCGTCCGAAGAAGGTGAATATTGGAGACGAAATGTTCACCTCACATAGAAGGTATTCAGTAATGATTTTTTTTATATGTGTGGTAATTGTGAAAAGTGTATTATGAGAGAGATCTTTTTTATACATTTCCTGGATAAGCAGAGCAGACGGATGGCAGTTGGAGGAAATATATATAATTTTCTCGGCACCACCCACATTCACGGTGCTGGGGAGTTAAGTGGTGGAGCTCATACCACTGCTCCGGCTGCTGGAGAAGTCACTGACACCCAATCCGACACTGCTAAGGATGATTTTATGTCCCAGAGCTACGGAGGCATGTGGTGTTGGTAGTGATATTCCTGTTACTCTAGCAGCAGCGGCTACTACAACTACTACTATTTCTTCTATTAATACTACTATAGACGGTGGAAGGAATGATGAAAGTCGGTGTGAAAAGAGTTTAAACAGAGGCATGGAGAGAGATAAGGAGGTGTGTAATAATGATGAGCTAATACCTTCTTTGAATGTGGATGTAACTCCCAGCAAGCTAATTGGGGTGATGACTAGTGAAAGTGAGTATGGTAAATTTAGGAATATAGTAAGAGAAAGTGAAATGAATGGTGGTAGTTCAACAAGTGGAGTTTATAACATAGACGATGATGTATTTGCTAACATTTTCCTGTCAGACCTAGAATCCCCTCTTCGACAGGATGGGGATGTAAATGTTAACGGGGTAGATATAAACGCACTGTTGGAAGGCACTATACTGCTTTCAGAAAGTCAACAACACAGTGTGCTAGGTGATGTCGATGTAGACCTGTTACTTAACCCCCTCCTCATCACCATCATCATCATACCTCTGAGGTTGTGGGGAAGTTAACATCAACAACAGCAAATCCTGTGTTAATAAGCGGTGATGATGACAATTGCACTAATCTGCGGAGGATAAGCCCCAGGCATAATCGTACCACAAGTACGATTATTAATATTATTGATCAACCTGTCCTCTTAAAAAGAACGTCAACATTTGCCGTTTGACTGTACGGCTGTTTTTGGACGTTATTTTGTGTAAAACTACGTCTATTATCCCTGGAAACACAAACCGAAACTGTCTCTATTTTCCGCTTGTTACAACTTGTAATAAAGTTGTTACATCTTGGCTTAACGTGTTTATGACGTATTAGAACGTTGTTACAACTTGCTATATTGGTTGTTATAACTGGTTAGGAGGGGTTAAAACTTGTTCGAACGTTGTACCAACGTCGTAGTTTCGGTGTGTGTTTGGCGGGTTATCGCTTCCATGGACTATCTCTAATTATACAATGAAATACCACACTCTTATTATTCTATAACTCACTGACTATGCTCTGATATTTGTTCTTCAAGTAAAAATATATATATTTTTGCCTTAATTAGGCCATAATCCAGAAAATTCCAGCCTATCGATCTTTGTATTTAGGAAAACATCTAATAAATTTGGAAACGAATTTTTAGTTCGCCGACAGTTGCCTGTTACTATTTAACCCTCTATGCTTTAATGTCGCTGGTCATTGTGACTTTCCCATGATTTATATAGGTTTTGTAGTAGCATTTAGTCAGACTACAGTAATTTAACTAATGGGAAACCTCTATAGTCATCGTAAATTAATAATAATCATTTATCAAATTACCTAATGCACCTTTTTGTAAATATTATTATGCAATGTTTGACACAATTTATCACTGTATTAAAAAGATGTTTAGGTACTAATTCATGGCAAAGATGATTTTTTAAATGTGTAATGTGTTATTTTATTCAAAAATCTTTTTGCAACGTTTAGATGAGATATACGTTGCTGGCAAGTACCTAATATTTGAAAATAATAGTTACAGCATTGTATTAATATATAATGTTGAAATAAATATCACACAAAGTCTGTATATCTGGTTTTAGATGTCTTCTAAATTTTCTTTTAAAATAGTGTTAATGATTTTTGTGAATCTTGAGCAAAAATTACGCTAATTATTATTAATCTAATTATTATTTCAAGTAAAAGAATTCCGTTGTCGCAGCATCATGGATCAGCTGACGCCAAAAACACAACACACCGCCCTACGGTGCGGCAAGTCTCCCTCTAACACACACCTCTGTTTTAGTCACCGTTCCTCTGTCCACAGCACAACGCAACAAGCACTTTTGAAACTCTTATCATCCTCATCATAAACGCCTCTACCAACATCTGTACTGGTGCAGTCATCGGGAAGACAAACCCTTCATGCAAGCTGCACCTACTATCAAGAAGAAGAAAGCATGGTGCAGGCCACCTGTGTTATCCAGGTATTTAGTATTTAAGATTATAATAAGTAATATTTCTTTTATAATAATATTGCAGCAGGTTAGGGGCTAGGCATTTACACTCTTAGGTCAGCAAACTAGCTAGAAGGTTAGACCATTAGACTCCACTGCTCAACCGGGGCCCTGCGGGGCCTGCAAAGCCCCGCCTAGCCTATCCTAGCCTAGCCCAGCTTAAACCATCTTAGCATAGTTCATTCTAGCTGTGCATAATGCTTGCACAACCTTGCTTATCCTAGTTTACCTCTTCCTAGCCTACCGTAGCCAAGCCTATCCCAGTATACCCTTACCTAGTCTTGCCTAGCCTAACCCTGCCTTGCTTTTAAACATGACCAGTCCTTCCTACCCTAGCCAAGCCTTGACCAGCTTAGCCAAGCCAATCCCTGCCTAGACTTAGCATAGCCTAGCCTTTTTATTAATATATAGAGGGTACCACCTCTGGTTGAGTTTGTAGGAACCCTCCACTTATAAGGTTGAGGGTTCCATATATATATATATATATATATATATATATATATATATATATATATATATATATATATATATATATATATATATAATGTCGCTGGTCATTGTGACTTTCCCAGGATTTATATAGGTTTTGTATTAGCATTTAGTCAGACTACAGTAATTTAACTAATGGGAAACCTCTATAGTCATCGTAAATTAATAATAATCATTTATCAAATTACCTAATGCACCTTTTTGTAAATATTATTATGCAATGTGTACTCATGTAGTTGTGCTTGCGGTGTTTGAGCTCTGGCTCTTTGTCCCGTATGTATGTATTCATAATAATATGTATATATATATATATATATAACGTGTGTAAACATGCCACGTGTGTGTGTGTGTGTGTACATCACAAAAATTAACACATGATGAAAAATGTGACAGTGTCAGACCACGGAGGTAGAATTGAAACAGGAATTTCATAAGTACTTTCATATATTAATAGATCTTCAGAAGGAATAATTTTTTATATAAGTTAAATTAAAAAAATCATTCCTCCATGGTCTGACACTCTCTCTCTCTCTCTCTCTCTCTCTCTCTCTCTCTCTCTCTCTCTCTCTCTCTCTCTCTCTCTCTCTCTCTCTCTCTCTCTCTCTCTCTCTCTCTCTCTCTCTCTCTCTCTCTCTCTGTATATATATATATATATATATATATATATATATATATATATGTCGTACCTAGTAGCCAGAACTCACTTCTCAGCCAACTATTCAAGGCCCGATTTGCCTAATAAGCCAAGTTTTCATGAATTAATGTTTTTTCGTCTACCTAACCTACCTAACCTAACCTAACCTAGCTTTTTTCGGCTACCTAACCTAACCTAACCAATAAAGATAGGTTAGGTTAGGTTAGGTAGGGTTGGTTAGGTTCGGTCATATATCTACGTTAATTTTAACTCCAATAAAAAAAAATTGACCTCATACATAGAGAAAAGGGTTGCTTTATCATTTCATAAGAAAAAAATTATAGTAAATATATTAATTCAGGAAAACTTGGCTTATTAGGCAAATCGGGCCTTGAATAGTAGGCTGAGAAGTGAGTTCTGGCTACTAGGTACGACATATATATATATATATATATATATATATATATATATATATGTCGTACCTAGTAGCCAGAACGCACTTATCAGCCTACTATGCAAGGCCAGATTTGCCTAATAAGCCAAGTTTTACTGAATTAATATATTTTCTCTAATTTTTTCTTATGAAATGATAAAGCTACCCATTTCATTAGGTATGAGGTCAATTTTTTTTTATTGGAGTTAAAATTAACGTAGATATATGACCGAACCTAACCAACCCTACCTAACCTAACCTAACCTATCTTTATAGGTTAGGTTAGGTTAGGTAGCCGAAAAAGTTAGGTTAGGTTAGGTAGGTTAGGTTAGGTAGGTTAGGTAGTCGAAAAAACATTAATTCATGAAAATTTGGCTTATTAGGCAAATCAGGCCTTGCATAGTAGGCTGAGAAGTGCGTTCTGGCTACTAGGTACGACATATATATATATATATTGTGTGTGTGTGTGTGTACTCATCTAGTTGTGCTTGCGGTGGTTGAGCTCTGGCTCTTTGTCCCGTATGTATGTATTCATAATAATATGTGTATATATATATATATATATATATATATATATATATATATATATATATATATATATATAAGTCAGGAAAGTGTAAAGTGCGACTAGAACCGCGCGCACCAGCTGCCAGCTGGTCCTCCATGGAGTGCCAGCCGACAGGTGATGCGCAGGTGTCTAGTCACACAGGGTTTTGGGGGATTTTCCCGGAAGTTTAGCGCGTTTCGGACGCTCTCACCTGACAGGTGGCGCGCGGGTGTCTAGTCACATAGGCTTTTGGGGGAATTTCCCGGAAGTTTTGGCGCGTTTCGGACGCGTGTGAGCGTGTTGTGTTTGGGTATGTGGACAGGAAAGAGGGGAGGTCATGTTGGGCAGCTGACAGGTGGCGCGCGTCGCTCCCGTCCTCAAGTTTTTTCGGGGAATTTCCCGGCCAGTCCTCAGGGGTTAAGGTACGTGGTCAGGAAAGAATGGAGTTCTTGTTGTGTGAGAGTAAGTGGTGGAGTAAGAGGAAGGAGTGAAATGAATATGTATATGTGTTTAGCGTAGACTTAATCCTGAGTGAGGTTAATATTAGTTTGATGATCGTGAGTAGAGGATGAGAGGGGATCCATCATATTGGATATGTTGTTTTGGGTGTGGGTTGGATGGAGCTTCCCCTTCGTCTGGAGAGAGTGCTCTGGGCCATTATGTGGTTAGACAAACCATTAGCTCCCCTACAGGAAGTCGCAAGTGTTGAGGGGTGAGAGAGCACTCTCCTGCAGAAGTTCGCCATTCCCTTGGGTCATTTGTCTTCAGAGTGTTGATGTTCGTCCCACGACGACTCCCCATACACTGTGGATTCCGGTAAGGAGGCGCGAGATACTTACGACAGACCTACACCTTTCAGCCATCAATCAATCACTCCCCACCCCTCATCCCCACCCGCCCCCATACCATCAATCATTGTTCCGTGCATTCTCTTTTAGTATGTGAAAGCTATATCGCAACGTGATCAACATGGTGAGAGCAATAACGAGGGAAAAGTAAACACATTATATAAATTTATTCCGCGACGGAGTAAGCGTGCTGGTCGCAGGTTGGAGCCCGACTGATCAACTTTCCAACTAGTCCGGGTATTTCTCCCCCGACACCGGAAGTGGTGGGGCACCCATTACCATTGCGTTTCGCCAGGGTCCGCGATGGCGGGTGCCACGCGTCGCTCTGTCTCTGTCTCTGTCTCTGTCTCTCTCTCTGTCTATCTCTGTCTCTCTGTCGGTCTGTCTCTGTATGTCTGTCTCTGTCTCTGTCTCTGTCTCTCTATCTCTGTCCATCTCTGTCTCTCTGTCAGTCTGTCTCTGGCTCTGTCTCTATCTCTCTCTCTCTCTCTCTCTCTGTCTCTGTCTCTCTCTGTCTCTGTCTCTCTCTCTCTCTCTCTCTCTCACCCTCTCTAAAGTCCACCACACAGCACTTCACTTAGTAAATTCAGTCAAAGTCAGTAGGTTGGCGTTTACTAAAAGAGAGAAACATTTCACATCGTCACGGAGACGCGATCTATACCTACAAATTGTTCTTGTTAACTGTGATCACAACATCTGCCGGCCCAAATAAATACCATTGAAATGTATGCATGTTTATCAAGTCATAAGCTGGTCTTCAATCTTATTATTATAACAAATCATAATTTGCTGTTCTCTCTCTCTCTCTCTCTCTCGCTCTGCCTCTCTGTCTCTCTGTCTCTCTGTCTCTCTGTCTCTCTGTCTCTCTGTCTCTCTGTCTCTCTGTCTCTCAGTCTCTCAGTCTCTCTGTCTCTCAGTCTCTCTCAGTCTCTCTCAGTCTCTCAGTCTCTCTCAGTCTCTCAGTCTCTCAGTCTCTCAGTCTCTCTGTCTCTCTGTCTCTCTGTCTCTCTGTCTCTCTGTCTCTCAGTCTCTCAGTCTCTCTGTCTCTCTGTCTCTCAGTCTCTCAGTCTCTCAGTCTCTCAGTCTCTCTCTCTCTCTCTCTCTCTCTCTCTCTCTCTCTCTCTCTCTCTCTCTCTCTCTCTCTCTCTCTCTCTCTCTCTCTCTCTCTCTCTCTCTCTCTCTCTCTCTCTCTCTCTCTCTCTCTCTCTCTCTCTCTCTCTCTCTCTCTCTCTCTCTCTCTCTCTCTCTCTCTCTCTCCCTCTCTCTCTCTCTCTCTCTCTCTCTCCAGATCATTTAGTAGTTGGGAAAGTAACATCATTTCCTTTCTCCTGCTGCCGCTGTTCACATATCTTTCTCCATCAAGGCTGTCTCTCTTAAGACCTACGTCATCCAATGTAAACACCAATCGATGAGAATAAGACCGGTGAGTCGATAGTGAAATAGGTCTGGGTTAAGTCTGTTTTCAGTTCTTGTATCACAGTCAATGTAGCGTAATGGGAAACCAGTCTTTCTACTGCCTACATAAATAGCGTTTGAAAATGTATGCAAGTCTAGACAAACTCCTATAGCCCTTACATTCTAACACAAATAAAATATTAGCACACGATTGTATCGCATTATATCATCATTAAGTAACGTAGAGATCAACTTTCTGGCTGTTGTCCGAATATCATTATTGAAATGTGAACTCATTTAGCCAAACACAATATCTCCATTACATCTCTTAGCATATGAATATTACGGTATACCCGTTTTAACCCTCTATAACACAATGTAACGTAACGTAACGTACCGCAAATCAACTTTCTACAGACCAAATATCGTTTTTAAATGAAAGTATGACATAGTCCATCTTCATTACATCTCTCACCATATAAAATATTGGCGTCTACCCCTTTTAGCCCTCTGTAACACAATGTAGCGCAACGTAACGTAACGCAAATCAACTTTTGCAGACCAAAATGTCATTTTGAAACGGAAAGTGTGGGATTAGTCCTTATTCATTACATCTCTCACCATATAAAATATTGACCTCTACCCCTTTTAGCCCTCTGTAACACAATGTAACGCAACGTAACGTAACGCAAATCAACTTTTTGCAGTCCAAAATGTCATTTTGAAACGGAAAGTGCGGGTTAGACCATCTCCATTACATCTCTTACCATATAAAATATTGGCGTCTACCCCTTTTAGCCCTCTGTAACACAATGTAACACAACGTAACGTATCGCAAATCGACTTTTTGCAATCCAAAATGTCATTTTTAAATGAAAGTATGACTTAGTCCATCTTCATTACATCTCTAACCATATAAAATATTGGCGTCTACCCCTTTTAGCCCTCTGTAACACAATGTAACGCAACGTAGCATAACGCAAATCAACTTTTTGCAGTCCAAATGTCATTTTGAAACGGAAAGTGAGGGTTAGACCATCTCCATTACATCTCTTACCATATAAATAATTGATGGCTACCCCTTTCAGCCCTCTGTAACACAATGTAACACAACGTAACGTATCGCAAATCGACTTTTTGCAATCCAAAATGTCATTTTTAAATGAAAGTATGACTTAGTCCATCTTCATTACATCTCTAACCATATAAAATATTGGCGTCTACCCCTTTTAACCCTCTGTAACACAATGTAACGCAACGTAGCATAACGCAAATCAACTTTTTGCAGTCCAAATGTCATTTTGAAACGGAAAGTGAGGGTTAGCCCATCTCCATTACATCTCTACCATATAATTAATTGGTGACTACCCCTTTTAGCCCTCTGTAACACAATGTAACTCACCGTAACGTATCGCAAATCAACTTTATGCAGTCCAAAATGTCATTTTTAAATGAAAGTATGACTTAGCACATCTCTTACCATATAATATTGACCTCTACCAGTTTTAGCCCTCTAACACAATGTAACGTAACGCAAATCAACTTTTACAGCCCAAAATGACATTTTTAAATAAAGTAGGACTTAGTCCATCTCCATTACATCTCCTTCCATAAGAATATTACAGTCTACAAGTTTTAGCCCTCTGTAACACAATGTAACGTAACGGGGAAAATCATCTTTGTCGGATGAGCAAATAACATTATTGAAAATGACATCCGTGTTTAGCCATTACATCCAAACACAAGAAAAATATTACCGTTTTTCTTGAGAAACTTATATGTGGAGATCATATCTCCAGAGTCCACACAATAAGCCACACATCACTCATCTTCTGTTTTCAAATCGCAGCTCGCATCTAATTTAATGTTATTTTTTTTGCAGAAACTATGTTTTTGAGATTATGCTCAATGTCGGCAATTACTATTCGTATCATCAAACTCCTTTCAGTCAACAAAATTCACATTTCATATCGCGTGTGTAGATTAGAGAGAGAAGGCAAACATAGTGTGCAGCTAGTCAAAACTTATCATAACAGATATGATTTCACAGAGTTTTACAACCTTTGCCAGTTTTTTTTTTCATTGTTATCTCTTCACTCGTGCTAAGTGAGTCAGACAAAATGTGACATTTCATTTCATTATTAGCCATGCAATATGCTATTAGCTAGGTAGTCAAAACATATAACAAGCGTTATTTCACAGGAATTTTTTCTAGCAAATATGCTTCCTTTAAGCAGTTCAACACATCAAACACCTCCAGTCTGCGAAATTCCCTTTAGTCAATAATCATCCTTTACAGTATTTCTTGACTAGAATAGCACTCCAAAACATAAGTGGTCATTTTTATTCTCACTGTCGCACTATAGTCAATAATTTGTTTCGCAGAGTGACAAGTTATGTATAGTGACGAGATTTCATGGTGTGCATAGTTTAAGAGAGTTCACACTGTATTAATTACGGTCATGGATATCTTATGTTATGTTTATGAAGACCATCTCTTCTTATTTTTGTATCATTTTCACGCCCCACAGCTTTACAGTCTTCTCATATTCTTTTTCAAATAAAGTTTGTTTACTGTTTTCCAGTAGATCGGCCTCACATTACATATATTAATCAATTTTCAAATTCAGTTCAGTTTCTTTTCAATATCGCAGCTTTGTTGCCCCCACAGCCCGTATCTAGTTCAAGACCTCTTATTATCAATGTCATTAATACGGTTATCATCAACCACGTATTGGATGTCTCTGTCATTCAGTCATCAACGTAGTATGTGTTTAATGAACGTGAGAATCACTTCATGTGCACTCATTTTAGTTTAGTTTAAAGTTTTACATCTTGAATTAATACCGCTATTGGGTAGCTCAGACATTCAGTTAACATCTCAGTAAGTGAAAATCTTTTCATGTGAGCTCATTTTTAGTTTAGGATAAGGTTTTTCCATCGTGAAATGCTATTATCAGTAACCAGGTATTGGATGAAACTACCATTCAGTTTACATCTCAGTAACTGTTTACTGAACATTGTTATCCATCCATGCAACCTCATTTTTAGTTTTAAGTTTCTACATCGTAAAAATAAAATATTACTATCACCAGCCGTGTATCGGATAGCTCAACCATTCAGTTAACATCTCAGTAAGTGAAAATCTTTTCATGTGAGCTCATTTTTAGTTTAGGATAAGGTTTTCCATCGTGAAATGCTATTATCAGTAGCCAGGTATTGGATGGGTGGACCATCCAGTTTACATCTCAGTAACAGTTTACTGAACATAGATATCCCTCCATGGGACCTCATTTTTAGTTTAAGTTTCTCCATCGTAAATAAAAATAAAATATTACTATCACAATCCTTGTATTGGCCTGCTCCGGCATTCAGTTTACATTTCAGTAAGTGTTTACTGAATGCAAAATCGCTACATGTGTGGTCATAAGGTTTTCTCATCGTGAAATGCTATTATCAGTAACCAGGTATTGGATGACACTACCATTCAGTTTACATCTCAGTAACTGTTTACTGATCATTGTTATCCATCCATGCAACCTCATTTTTTAGTTTTAAGCTTCTACATCGTAAAAAATAAAATATTACTATCACCAGCCATGTATCGGTAGCTCAACCATTCAGTTTACAGCTCAGTAACTGTTTACTGAACATAGACATCCCTCCATGCGAGCTCATTTTTTAGTTTAAAGTTTCTCCATCGTAAAAAATAAAATATTACTATCACAAACCATGTATTGGGTGGGTCAACCATCCAGTTTACATCTCAGTAATAGTTTACTGAACATAGATATCCCTCCATGTGACCTCATTTTTAGTTTAAAGTTTCTCCATCCTAAATAAAAAATAAAATATTACTATCACAAACTTTGTATTGACCAGCTCCGGCATTCAGTTTACAACTCAGTAAGTGTTTACTGAATGCAAAATCGCTACATGTGTGGTCATTTAGTTTAAAGTTTCTCAATCTTAAAATATTACTATCAACATCAACCATGCATTGGCCGGCTTAGTCTTTCAGTTCACATCTCAGTAAGTGTTTACTGAATGCAAAATCGCTACATGTGTGGTCATTTAGTTTAAAGTTTCTCAATCTTTAAATATTACTATCATCAACCATGCATTGCCTGGCTAGTCTTTCAGTTTACATCTCAGTGAGTGTTAACTGAATGTGGAAATTATCACGTGTTAGCATTTAGTTTAGTTTCAAGTTTCAATTAAATACTAACATCATCCTCGTATTGGGCTGTCGGCTATCAGTTACCCACTCGGAGAGTGTTTACTGAACGTCGAAATCATTTCCTGTAGACACATTTTTTACTTGAACCCGTCTCCACTCCAAACCAGTCAGGACCGGCGGTCCTGACTCGGACCGGAGGTCCGGTTTGGAGTGGAGTGGAGTGGAGATAATTTCCACATTCAGTTAACACTCACTGAGATGTAAACTGAAAGACTAGCCAGGCAATGCATGGTTGATGATAGTAATATTTAAAGATTGAGAAACTTTAAACTAAATGACCACACATGTAGCGATCAACTTTCTGGCTGTTGTCCGAATATCATTATTGAAATGTGAACTCATTTAGCCAAACACAATATCTCCATTACATCTCTTAGCATATGAATATTACGGTATACCCGTTTTAACCCTCTATAACACAATGTAACGTAACGTAACGTACCGCAAATCAACTTTCTACAGACCAAATATCGTTTTTAAATGAAAGTATGACATAGTCCATCTTCATTACATCTCTCACCATATAAAATATTGGCGTCTACCCCTTTTAGCCCTCTGTAACACAATGTAGCGCAACGTAACGTAACGCAAATCAACTTTTGCAGACCAAAATGTCATTTTGAAACGGAAAGTGTGGGATTAGTCCTTATTCATTACATCTCTCACCATATAAAATATTGACCTCTACCCCTTTTAGCCCTCTGTAACACAATGTAACGCAACGTAACGTAACGCAAATCAACTTTTTGCAGTCCAAAATGTCATTTTGAAACGGAAAGTGCGGGTTAGACCATCTCCATTACATCTCTTACCATATAAAATATTGGCGTCTACCCCTTTTAGCCCTCTGTAACACAATGTAACACAACGTAACGTATCGCAAATCGACTTTTTGCAATCCAAAATGTCATTTTTAAATGAAAGTATGACTTAGTCCATCTTCATTACATCTCTAACCATATAAAATATTGGCGTCTACCCCTTTTAGCCTTCTGTAACACAATGTAACGCAACGTAGCATAACGCAAATCAACTTTTTGCAGTCCAAATGTCATTTTGAAACGGAAAGTGAGGGTTAGACCATCTCCATTACATCTCTTACCATATAAATAATTGATGGCTACCCCTTTCAGCCCTCTGTAACACAATGTAACACAACGTAACGTATCGCAAATCGACTTTTTGCAATCCAAAATGTCATTTTTAAATGAAAGTATGACTTAGTCCATCTTCATTACATCTCTAACCATATAAAATATTGGCGTCTACCCCTTTTAACCCTCTGTAACACAATGTAACGCAACGTAGCATAACGCAAATCAACTTTTTGCAGTCCAAATGTCATTTTGAAACGGAAAGTGAGGGTTAGCCCATCTCCATTACATCTCTACCATATAATTAATTGGTGACTACCCCTTTTAGCCCTCTGTAACACAATGTAACTCACCGTAACGTATCGCAAATCAACTTTATGCAGTCCAAAATGTCATTTTTAAATGAAAGTATGACTTAGCACATCTCTTACCATATAATATTGACCTCTACCAGTTTTAGCCCTCTAACACAATGTAACGTAACGCAAATCAACTTTTACAGCCCAAAATGACATTTTTAAATAAAGTAGGACTTAGTCCATCTCCATTACATCTCCTTCCATAAGAATATTACAGTCTACAAGTTTTAGCCCTCTGTAACACAATGTAACGTAACGGGGAAAATCATCTTTGTCGGATGAGCAAATAACATTATTGAAAATGACATCCGTGTTTAGCCATTACATCCAAACACAAGAAAAATATTA
This sequence comes from Procambarus clarkii, assembly GCF_040958095.1. NCBI lineage: Eukaryota > Metazoa > Arthropoda > Malacostraca > Decapoda > Cambaridae > Procambarus > Procambarus clarkii. The sequence goes on from NC_091179.1 coordinate 1,569,793, forward strand.
CCGTTTTTCTTGAGAAACTTATATGTGGAGATCATATCTCCAGAGTCCACACAATAAGCCACACATCACTCATCTTCTGTTTTCAAATCGCAGCTCGCATCTAATTTAATGTTATTTTTTTTTGCAGAAACTATGTTTTTGAGATTATGCTCAATGTCGGCAATTACTATTCGTATCATCAAACTCCTTTCAGTCAACAAAATTCACATTTCATATCGCGTGTGTAGATTAGAGAGAGAAGGCAAACATAGTGTGCAGCTAGTCAAAACTTATCATAACAGATATGATTTCACAGAGTTTTTCAACCTTTGCCAGTTTTTTTTTTCATTGTTATCTCTTCACTCGTGCTAAGTGAGTCAGACAAAATGTGACATTTCATTTCATTATTAGCCATGCAATATGCTATTAGCTAGGTAGTCAAAACATATAACAAGCGTTATTTCACAGGAATTTTTTCTAGCAAATATGCTTCCTTTAAGCAGTTCAACACATCAAACACCTCCAGTCTGCGAAATTCCCTTTAGTCAATAATCATCCTTTACAGTATTTCTTGACTAGAATAGCACTCCAAAACATAAGTGGTCATTTTTATTCTCACTGTCGCACTATAGTCAATAATTTGTTTCGCAGAGTGACAAGTTATGCATAGTGACGAGATTTCATGGTGTGCATAGTTTAAGAGAGTTCACACTGTATTAATTACGGTCATGGATATCTTATGTTATGTTTATGAAGACCATCTCTTCTTATTTTTTTATCATTTTCACGCCCCACAGCTTTACAGTCTTCTCATATTCTTTTTCAAATAAAGTTTGTTTACTGTTTTCCAGTAGATCGGCCTCACATTACATATATTAATCAATTTTCAAATTCAGTTCAGTTTCTTTTCAATATCGCAGCTTTGTTGCCCCCACAGCCCGTATCTAGTTCAAGACCTCTTATTATAAATGTCATTAATACGGTTATCATCAACCACGTATTGGATGTCTCTGTCATTCAGTCATCAACGTAGTATGTGTTTAATGAACGTGAGAATCACTTCATGTGCACTCATTTTAGTTTAGTTTAAAGTTTTACATCTTGAATTAATACCGCTATTGGATAGCTCAGACATTCAGTTAACATCTCAGTAAGTGAAAATCTTTTCATGTGAGCTCATTTTTAGTTTAGGATAAGGTTTTTCCATCGTGAAATGCTATTATCAGTAACCAGGTATTGGATGAAACTACCATTCAGTTTACATCTCAGTAACTGTTTACTGAACATTGTTATCCATCCATGCAACCTCATTTTTAGTTTTAAGTTTCTACATCGTAAAAATAAAATATTACTATCACCAGCCGTGTATCGGATAGCTCAACCATTCAGTTAACATCTCAGTAAGTGAAAATCTTTTCATGTGAGCTCATTTTTAGTTTAGGATAAGGTTTTCCATCGTGAAATGCTATTATCAGTAGCCAGGTATTGGATGGGTGGACCATCCAGTTTACATCTCAGTAACAGTTTACTGAACATAGATATCCCTCCATGGGACCTCATTTTTAGTTTAAGTTTCTCCATCGTAAATAAAAATAAAATATTACTATCACAATCCTTGTATTGGCCTGCTCCGGCATTCAGTTTACATCTCAGTAAGTGTTTATTGAATGCAAAATCGCTACATGTGTGGTCATAAGGTTTTCTCATCGTGAAATGCTATTATCAGTAGCCAGGTATTGGATGACACTACCATTCAGTTTACATCTCAGTAACTGTTTACTGATCATTGTTATCCATCCATGCAACCTCATTTTTTTAGTTTTAAGCTTCTACATCGTAAAAAATAAAATATTACTATCACCAGCCATGTATCGGTAGCTCAACCATTCAGTTTACAGCTCAGTAACTGTTTACTGAACATAGACATCCCTCCATGCGAGCTCATTTTTTAGTTTAAAGTTTCTCCATCGTAAAAAATAAAATATTACTATCACAAACCATGTATTGGGTGGGTCAACCATCCAGTTTACATCTCAGTAATAGTTTACTGAACATAGATATCCCTCCATGTGACCTCATTTTTAGTTTAAAGTTTCTCCATCCTAAATAAAAAATAAAATATTACTATCACAAACTTTGTATTGACCAGCTCCGGCATTCAGTTTACAACTCAGTAAGTGTTTACTGAATGCAAAATCGCTACATGTGTGGTCATTTAGTTTAAAGTTTCTCAATCTTAAAATATTACTATCAACATCAACCATGCATTGGCCGGCTTAGTCTTTCAGTTCACATCTCAGTAAGTGTTTACTGAATGCAAAATCGCTACATGTGTGGTCATTTAGTTTAAAGTTTCTCAATCTTTAAATATTACTATCATCAACCATGCATTGCCTGGCTAGTCTTTCAGTGAGTGTTAACTGAATGTGGAAATTATCACGTGTTAGCATTTAGTTTAGTTTCAAGTTTCAATTAAATACTAACATCATCCTCGTATTGGGCTGTCGGCATTCAGTTACCCACTCGGAGAGTGTTTACTGAACGTCGAAATCATTTCCTGTAGACACATTTTTTACCTGAACCCGTCTCCACTCCAAACCAGTCAGGACCGGCGGTCCTGACTCGGACCGGAGGTCCGGTTTGGAGTGGAGACGGGTTCAAGTAAAAAATGTGTCTACAGGAAATGATTTCGACGTTCAGTAAACACTCTCCGAGTGGGTAACTGAATGCCGACAGCCCAATACGAGGATGATGTTAGTATTTAATTGAAACTTGAAACTAAACTAAATGCTAACACGTGATAATTTCCACATTCAGTTAACACTCACTGAAAGACTAGCCAGGCAATGCATGGTTGATGATAGTAATATTTAAAGATTGAGAAACTTTAAACTAAATGACCACACATGTAGCGATTTTGCATTCAGTAAACACTTACTGAGATGTGAACTGAAAGACTAAGCCGGCCAATGCATGGTTGATGTTGATAGTAATATTTTAAGATTGAGAAACTTTAAACTAAATGACCACACATGTAGCGATTTTGCATTCAGTAAACACTTACTGAGTTGTAAACTGAATGCCGGAGCTGGTCAATACAAAGTTTGTGATAGTAATATTTTATTTTTATTTAGGATGGAGAAACTTTAAACTAAAAATGAGGTCACATGGAGGGATATCTATGTTCAGTAAACTATTACTGAGATGTAAACTGGATGGTTGACCCACCCAATACATGGTTTGTGATAGTAATATTTTATTTTTTACGATGGAGAAACTTTAAACTAAAAAATGAGCTCGCATGGAGGGATGTCTATGTTCAGTAAACAGTTACTGAGCTGTAAACTGAATGGTTGAGCTACCGATACATGGCTGGTGATAGTAATATTTTATTTTTTACGATGTAGAAGCTTAAAACTAAAAAAATGAGGTTGCATGGATGGATAACAATGATCAGTAAACAGTTACTGAGATGTAAACTGAATGGTAGTGTCATCCAATACCTGGTTACTGATAATAGCATTTCACGATGAGAAAACCTTATGACCACACATGTAGCGATTTTGCATTCAGTAAACACTTACTGAGATGTAAACTGAATGCCGGAGCAGGCCAATACAAGGATTGTGATAGTAATATTTTATTTTTATTTACGATGGAGAAACTTAAACTAAAAATGAGGTCCCATGGAGGGATATCTATGTTCAGTAAACTGTTACTGAGATGTAAACTGGATGGTCCACCCATCCAATACCTGGCTTCTGATAATAGCATTTCACGATGGAAAACCTTATCCTAAACTAAAAATGAGCTCACATGAAAAGATTTTCACTTACTGAGATGTTAACTGAATGGTTGAGCTATCCGATACACGGCTGGTGATAGTAATATTTTATTTTTACGATGTAGAAACTTAAAACTAAAAATGAGGTTGCATGGATGGATAACAATGTTCAGTAAACAGTTACTGAGATGTAAACTGAATGGTAGTTTCATCCAATACCTGGTTACTGATAATAGCATTTCACGATGGAAAAACCTTATCCTAAACTAAAAATGAGCTCACATGAAAAGATTTTCACTTACTGAGATGTTAACTGAATGTCTGAGCTATCCAATAGCGGTATTAATTCAAGATGTAAAACTTTAAACTAAACTAAAATGAGTGCACATGAAGTGATTCTCACGTTCATTAAACACATACTACGTTGATGACTGAATGACAGAGACATCCAATACGTGGTTGATGATAACCGTATTAATGACATTGATAATAAGAGGTCTTGAACTAGATACGGGCTGTGGGGGCAACAAAGCTGCGATATTGAAAAGAAACTGAACTGAATTTGAAAATTGATTAATATATGTAATGTGAGGCCGATCTACTGGAAAACAGTAAACAAACTTTATTTGAAAAAGAATATGAGAAGACTGTAAAGCTGTGGGGCGTGAAAATGATAAAAAAATAAGAAGAGATGGTCTTCATAAACATAACATAAGATATCCATGACCGTAATTAATACAGTGTGAACTCTCTTAAACTATGCACACCATGAAATCTCGTCACTATGCATAACTTGTCACTCTGCGAAACAAATTATTGACTATAGTGCGACAGTGAGAATAAAAATGACCACTTATGTTTTGGAGTGCTATTCTAGTCAAGAAATACTGTAAAGGATGATTATTGACTAAAGGGAATTTCGCAGACTGGAGGTGTTTGATGTGTTGAACTGCTTAAAGGAAGCATATTTGCTAGAAAAAATTCCTGTGAAATAACGCTTGTTATATGTTTTGACTACCTAGCTAATAGCATATTGCATGGCTAATAATGAAATGAAATGTCACATTTTGTCTGACTCACTTAGCACGAGTGAAGAGATAACAATGAAAAAAAAAAACTGGCAAAGGTTGAAAAACTCTGTGAAATCATATCTGTTATGATAAGTTTTGACTAGCTGCACACTATGTTTGCCTTCTCTCTCTAATCTACACACGCGATATGAAATGTGAATTTTGTTGACTGAAAGGAGTTTGATGATACGAATAGTAATTGCCGACATTGAGCATAATCTCAAAAACATAGTTTCTGCAAAAAAAAATAACATTAAATTAGATGCGAGCTGCGATTTGAAAACAGAAGATGAGTGATGTGTGGCTTATTGTGTGGACTCTGGAGATATGATCTCCACATATAAGTTTCTCAAGAAAAACGGTAATATTTTTCTTGTGTTTGGATGTAATGGCTAAACACGGATGTCATTTTCAATAATGTTATTTGCTCATCCGACAAAGATGATTTTCCCCGTTACGTTACATTGTGTTACAGAGGGCTAAAACTTGTAGACTGTAATATTCTTATGGAAGGAGATGTAATGGAGATGGACTAAGTCCTACTTTATTTAAAAATGTCATTTTGGGCTGTAAAAGTTGATTTGCGTTACGTTACATTGTGTTAGAGGGCTAAAACTGGTAGAGGTCAATATTATATGGTAAGAGATGTGCTAAGTCATACTTTCATTTAAAAATGACATTTTGGACTGCATAAAGTTGATTTGCGATACGTT
>NC_091179.1:1580338-1603845 GCF_040958095.1 Procambarus clarkii
AAAGAGAACCACACTTATCCAGACCTAACGACCCTCAGAAGCGCCCTGATGGGGTCACCTTGCTACCTTGGAAGGATGGTAAGCAAGTGGTATGGGACTACACGTGCGCTGCCACACTGGCCAGTACCTACCTCACTACAGCACACGTGAAAGCGGTGGTGCTGCTTCTTTCAGGGAATCGCAGAAAATTATTAAATACAGAGGTCTAGCACACTGCTACAGCTTTGTTCCGATCGGCTCGGAAACCCTCGGTTCGCGGGGAAAATGTGCATTGAAGTTCCTGAAGGAATTGGGGGACAAATTGATCAGCGCTACAAAAGACCAGAGAGCAAAAAGTTTCTTGTTCCAGCGCCTCAGTGTTGCGATTCAGAGGGGAAATGCCTGTTGCGTCTTGGGCACTAGTCCAACTTCAGAGGAATTCGAAGAAGTGTTTGACTTGCAACAATGATCAAACCCGTCTGTGACATTCATCAATGTTTCCCATTGTTGTGTTTTTCAAGAGATCCATAACCTTTAAGCACCTTTTTGCATTATTATTTTTGTATCAACCCATGTATATCTTGTAACCATCAAATGCATAATAAAGCACAACAAATATTTAAGGAAGGGGGTGGTAGGAGAAAAGCACACAGAAACTATATTGGAGGGGATCTAAACATTCCCTCTAATGCGTTATGCGTGGTTTCCTCCGAGGCTATGGGTCCCCCTTCTTCCAGCTAGAGGTGGTACTCCCTTCCCATTTGTATATATATATATATATATATATATATATATATATATATAATATATATATATATATATAGATATATATATATATATATATATATATATTTATTTATATATATATATATATATATATATATATATATATATATGTCGTACCTAGTAGCCAGAACTCACTTCTCAGCCTACTATTCAAGGCCCGATTTGCCTAATAAGCCAAGTTTTCCTGAATTAATATATTTACTATAATTTTTTTCTTATGAAATGATAAAGCAACCCTTTTCTCTTTGTATGAGGTCAATTTTTTTTTATTGGAGTTAAAATTAACGTAGATATATGACCGAACCTAACCAACCCTACCTAACCTAACCTAACCTATATTTATAGGTAAGGTTAGGTTAGGTAGCCAAAAAAAGCTAGGTTAGGTTAGGTTAGGTAGGTTAGGTAGACGAAAAAACATTAATTCATGAAAACTTGGCTTATTAGGCAAATCGGGTCTTGAATAGTAGGCTGAGAAGTGCGTTCTGGCTATTAGGTACGACATATATATATATATATATATATATATATATATATATATATATATATATATATATATATATATATATATATATATATATATATATATATTATATATATATATCCTGCCTGAAACGTTTGCGCGTACTAGTGGCTTTACAAGATAGTTCTTATAAAGATAGCATTTTGTGGTTATTCTCTATATCTGGTTCACCTAACAGTAAATAAGTACCTGGGAGTTAGACAGCTGCTATGGGCTGCTTCCTAGGGATGTGTGTGTATGTGTGTGTGAAAATTAGGATTAAGGACTTGCCTGAAATGCTATGTGTGCTAGTGGCTGTACAAGAATGTAAGAACTCTTGTATATATGAATAAATATATAAAATGTTAAAAAAAATATTAATTTTTTAATGGATAGATAAGTGCATAGTATAATGGGAGGAGAGCAGGGTGGGGAACATAATATCTGATTTTATAAATTTTAACGACCATTTTTGAGAATTTTTTGGTTATATGCTGTATGTGGGTGCTGACGTACAGTGTCTTATCTATGTATAGGGAAAAGAACTGCCCCTCATTTGTATTGGTAATGTTAACATTGTCTATTTAAAGTTGAATCAGATTTCATAGTTTTCTACCAAATAAAATGTAGAAGGTCTTTTTCTATATTTAGTGTAAGGTGGTTGGTTGACATCCTTGAGTGAACATTTTTTAGGAACATTTTTTCCTATTTCAGTGGACACTGAGATAGGAACGAATATAGTCCAGAGCAAGGCCTTGAATACCATAGTGGTGAAGTTTTAAGTAAGAGGTAGTTATGGTTTACAGTATCAAAGGCCTTTCTTAGGTCAATTGAGAAGTCATTGTTCTCATGGGCTGTTTAGATAATATCAAACAAACTAATAATGGCATCATTGATACTCTTTTGGAAACGGAAGCCAAACTAACAGGGACTTTGTATTAATGTTGAATTTTACAAAGTAGGAAAAAAAGATGTTTGTTAAAAAAAAAATCAAATATTTTTGAAAGTGTAAGTAGATTTGATATTTTTCTTTAATTGTTTATGTCTGCTGTCTCGCCTCCTTTATAAAATGGCATCATTCTTGGTATTTTAAGGATATCAAGAAAAGTAAGGCACTCCAGAGATTTGTTGACTCCTTCCTAGTGTTGCCTAGCCCAGCCCAGCCTAGACAAGGCAGGCTGGGCATCCTAGCCTCACGCAGCTTAGCCCCCACCTACATGTAGCATCCCAGTCCATCCTAAGTGATCATTACCTTACTGGCTGTGTTTTCTCTTCAGCCCTGAATGTAATGTGGTGGAACATAAGCAGATACATATCAGGTCATAGAGAATCTGTACTTCATACATTTTTAATAATGTCTCACAAATATTTAAATAATTAACAAAAATTGTATAATAACTTCATATTATTCTTGCAATGTATTTTGGCATTTTTTTATACAAAATTTACATTTTAAAAGATTACCTCTATTTCCCTTTAGATTGAAGACTACAGTGCCATCCACAGCAAATCATGGTCTTAAAATATCTAGCAATGACGAGACCAATTTTCACAGAGATCAAATTTTCGCTAAGCAGTAGTCACAGGTAAATATATATTATATATATAATATTATATATAAAATTAACTACTTCATTGCTCAAAGCACTTTTAGGCATTCTGAGAGTTGTGCTATTTTATTAATTAATTAATTAGGCTATATTTTAATGTTTTCATTACTTTTTTTGTTTTGAAATATAAATAGTTAAGTTTTGAAACATTTTGACATTAACTATACCTGAATATTTATAAACAAAAAAATACCAGAACTATACCCTTGACAATTGCACTAAGAAGTTTTTGCCATAATCAGGTGCTCAGTGCAGTAGTTAAAAACTTAAAAGGGGTACCACCTCTGGTGCAAGATTAGGGACCCATAGCCTCGGAGAAGAAAATAAAGAGTACTCAGAGTAGGCATTGAAAAATAGGCAGGCTGTTTGTGTGTGTTTCGACGGTAAGCTTGCTGACACCATATGTAATTACCTAAGTGTAGTTACAGGATTAGAGCTACGCTCGTGGTGTCCCGTCTACCCAGCACTCTTTGTCACATAATGCTTTGAAACTACTGAGGGTCTTGGCCGCCACCACCTTCTCACTTAACTTGTTCCAACCGTGTACCATTCTGTATGTGAAAGGAAATTTTTGTATATTCTTTGGCATCTTTGTTTAGTTAGTTTAAATCTATGACCTTTTGTTCTTGAAGTTCCAAGTCTCGGGAAATCTTCCCTATCGATTTTATCAATTCCTGTTACTATTTTGTACATAGTGATCATATCGCCTTTTTTTGTTGTCTTCTAGTTTTGGCATATTTAATGGCTCTGACCTCTCCACGTAGCTCTTGCCTTTCAGTTCTGGGAAGCCACTTAGTAGCATGTCTTTGCACCTTTTCCAGTTTGTTGATGTGCTTCTTAAGATATGGGCACCACACAACAACTGCATATTCTAGCCTTGGCCGAACAAAACTCGTGAACAATTTCTTTAGTATTTCGCCATCCATGTATTTAAACGAAATTCTGAAGTTAGAAACCGTGGCATAGTCTCCTCACACAACGTTCTTATGTGGTCCTCAAGTGATAGTTTTCTATCTAGAATCAACCCTAGACCTCTTTCTTTATCAGAATTATATAAAGATTTTCTCACATATCTGATTGTGTGGGATCTATGTTCTATTCCACATTCCATAACATGGCATTTATTCACATTAAATTCCATTTGCCAAGTGGTGCTCCATATACTTATTTTTGTCCAGGTCTTCTTGAAGGGCATGAAAACCATCTGAATTTCTTATCCATCCCATTATCTTAGCATCATCAGCAAATATGTTTATATAATTCTGTATTCCAACTGGTAGATCATTATGTAGACAATGAACATTACTGGTGCATGTACTGTGGTACTCCACTTGTGACACTTCTCCAGTCCGATTGCCTCTGATTACTGCCCTCATTTTTCTATCAGTCAGAAAATTTTTCATCCATGTTTGAAGCTTACCTGTCACCCCTCCAAAATTTTCTAGTTTCCAGAACAACCTCTTATGTGGAACTCTGTCGAAAGCCTTTTTTATGTCTAGATAGATGCAGTCAACCCAACTACCTTTTTCCTTTAAAATCTCTGTGGCTCAATCATAGAAACTGAGTAAATTCGATACACAGGACCTTCCAGATCGAAAACAAATACTGCCTGTGTGATATATATAATTTCTCTCCAGATGTTCTACCCATTTAGGTTGTATTATTTTTTTTTCAATCTTTTCACTGTTACACTTGTCAATGATACATGTCTATAACTGAGGGGGGGGGTGGGGGTTGTCTTCGCGGTTGCCACTTTTGTAGATTGGAACTATATTAGCCTTTTTCCACATGTTTGCTATGACTCCGGTACACAGGGATGCCTGAATGATCAGGTGAAGTGGAAGGCTGAGCTCAGATGCACATTCTCTCAGAACAAATGGTGAAACTCTATCTGGACCAATTGCTTTGTTCTTAGCTCCTTTAGCATATTTTCCACTTCATCTCTAGACACCTCTATACGCTCTATGATGTTCTCTGAAATTCTTATTGTGTCTGGTTCTCTGAAGATTTCATTTTGTATAAACACACTTTGGAACTTTCGTTTAATGTTTCACACATTTCATTATCATTTTCTGTGAATCTGTTTCCAATTTTCAACCTCTGAATATTATCCTTTACCTGCAATTTGTTGTTTATGAATTTGTAGAAGAGGCCCAGTTCTGTTTTTACATTTATCCATTATCCCTTTTTTAAAATTTCTTTCTGCCTCTCCCCTTAATGTTGTATAGTGTCTCGCATCTTTGTATCGCTGGTATGTTTGGGGGTTTGGCTTCTTCCTATATTGATACCTGCTTGATGGGGTTTTGCTCATCTACTCCCCAAGCCCGGCCCGAGGCCAGGCTCGACTTGTGAGAGTTTGGTCACCAGGCTGTTGCTTGGAGCGGCCCGCAAGGCCACATACCCACCACAGCCCGGCTGATCCGGAACTTCTCTTAGAAAACAGTCCAGTTTTCTCTTGAAGATGTCCACGGTTGTTCCGGCAATATTTCTTATAGTCACTGGGAGGACGTGTGAACAACCGCGGACCTCTGATGTTTATACAGTGCTCTCTGATTGTGCCTATGGCACCTCTGCTCTTCACTGGTTCAATCTTGCATTTTTTTCCATATCGTTCACTCCAGTACGTTGTTATTTTACTGTGTAGATTTGGGACCTGGACCTCCAGTATCTTCCATGTGTATATTATTTGGTATCTCTCTCTCGTCTCCTTTCTAGAGAGTACATTTTGGAGAGCTTTGAGACGATCCCAATAATTTAGGTGTTTTATCTCGTCTGTGCGTGCCGTATATGTTCTCTGTATTTCCCTCTATTTCAGAAATCTCTCCTGCTCTGAAGGGGGAAATGAAAACTAAGCAGTACTCGAGACGGGGACAACATAAGTGACTTGAAGAGTACAACCATTGTGATGGGATCCCTGGATTTGAAAGTTCTCATAATCCATCCGATCATTTTTCTGGCTGACGCAATATTTGCTTGGTTATGCTCCCTAAACGTTAGATCGTCGGACATCATTATTCCCAAACCCTTGACATGCTGTTTTTCTACTATGGGAAGATTTGATTGTGTTTGTACCCTGTATTATGTTTCAGATCCTCATTTTTGCCGTACCTGAGTATCTGAAATTTATCACTGTTAAACATCATGTTATTTTCTGCTGCCCAATCGAAAACTTTTGTTGACATCTGCTTGTAGTTTTTCAATGCCTTTGATTGCATTTTTTGTGTCTTTTGGTCTGTGGCCCTCTCTCAATTTCTGTTGAACCAATCCTGTTTTCTGCCCTGCATCTGTTTTGGTATGAATGTTTGTGTGCCTTTATTGTATATTTTGCAAAATTTGGCATACATTTAATTTACTTCCCTGTCTATCAACAAGTCTACCTTATTACTTATTAAAAAAAAATTTGAAGTTCCCCATAGTGACCTCTCTCTCTCTTGAAATCAAGTTTATCAACTGTTTCAATGTCCTCATTTTGTGTGTGTGTGTTTGGAGGCTAAGCTTGCTGATACCATGTGTGTGTGTGTGTGTGTGTTTAGATGCTAAGCTTGCTGATACCATGTGTGTGTTTGGAGGCTAAGCTTGCTGATACCATGTGTGTGTGTGTGTGTTTGGAGGCTAAGCTTGCTGATACCATATGTGTGTTTGGAGGCTAAGCTTGCTGATACCATGTGTGTGTGTGTGTTTGGAGGCTAAGTTTGCTGACACCGTGTGTGTACTCGCCTATTTTTACTCACCTGTTTTAAATAATAATAGGGGTGTGTACCACCTCTGGTGCAATTGTAGGGACCCACAGCCTTGAAGAAAATAAAGAGTATTCAGAGAAGATCTTGTGGATTCTCACTGAACACTAATCTTTTCTTCTCCTACCACCCCTCTTATTTTGTTTTATGCTGTATTCTATTATATATCATATAAATACATTGCCAAATGGCAATATTTATTATGTCTATACAAAAAGAAGACAACCACTTTACTTTTTTTCTCTCCTTTGTTTCTATGTGGATTTTGTTGTGACTTCTACATCTTGGAGAATACATATCCGGCACTAAGCATGTGAAGTTTGAACGAAATTGGTCAACATGTAAATTAGCCACAGGTGGCCGAAGTTGTGACTTTTATTTTTTTTTTGGCCGATTTATTTGCAGAGGTCAAACACTATTCTGTCTATTTAGCTTGTATTCATTAATGAGGACGAGATGAGGGCCTTATCACTAATAAATGGGAAATAAGGTATTGCAACATATATGTTTTGTTATAATAAACATAAGAATGAAGGTAACTACAGAAGGCCTATTGACCCATACGAGGCAGCTCCTATTTATATCCACCCAATCTCATTCATGTATATGTCTAACCTACTGTTAGACTGTTAAGGGGCCCAGTGTCTGTTTTTTTCAGTTTTCCCTATCCCTAGATATTTATTTTTTTCGTGACTTCATTTCAATACATATTGACCCACAACTTTCACATATTCGAGTACGAATGCCAAGCAATCCTAATTATAACCTACAAGATCTGTTATAAATTAGAAGTACTATATTTATTGTTGAGAACTTTAGATGCATTTTTCTCTGTGAAAAACATTTGCTACTTTTGAGACGTAATAAAAAATTCATTTTCTGACCGATTCTCACCATTTTTACATATTATGTGCAAAGTTCTTAGTGCTAAGGTTCCTAATGAATCGATTTGTCATAAAGCCATAACGTTTGGAGTTATAAATATTTTGCATATAAGTTTGGCACATATTTGGATGGCCCCCATTCAAAAAATGTTTTACAGTAAACTATACTCTTGAACAATATTTTTCTCACTGGCAATTGAAAGTTATATGCCATTCTGAGACCATAATGAATAAAATAACAATTGGTGACATAAAATATTTAGAGCAATATTTTTTTTTGTAAACTTTTTTTCCGTTCATGTTGTGATGTTGACTTAAATGGAAAAGGTGGAGCATTTGCCATGAGGATTATGCACACAAAAAATTGAGTGTGTATGATGAGGTTTAGGTGCCCAATCACTGGGCCCCTTAAGAGGTAGTTATGGTTTATAGTATCAAAGGCTTTCCTCAAGTCAATGAATAGGCTAATTGAGAACTCATTTTTGTCAAGGGCAGTGTAGATTATATCAAGCAAACTAATAATGGCATCATTGATACTCATTTGGAAACAGAAGCCAAACTGGCAGGGACTTAGTATATTGAGTTTCACAAAGTAGGAATAGAGCTGTTTATTAAAAAAAACTATTTTTGAAAGTATAGGTAGATATGAAGTATAGGTATTGGTCTGTAATTGTTTGTCAGTTGTCTTGCCTCCTTTATGAACTGGCACCACTATTATTTTTCAGGAAATATTTCAGGAAATATTTTTCAGGATATCAGGAAAAGTAGAACACTAGAGATTTGTTGATTTCATTATTTGTTTGATTAGATAGATTTGTTATTATTTCATTAATGTTCCAAGCTTTGATTTAAAGTAATTGAATTATGGATATAATGTCTGACGGGCTGACTGGTAAAAGGAATAGAGTGTTAGCTGCCTGTTAGATATGTAGTAACATGTGTCTGGGTCTTTGGAATTTTTCTGCCAAGGTTTGCACAAATTCATGAAAAGAAGCTATTGAACTCATTTGCAATATATAAGTCTGTTGAAAGAGTGTAACCATCTTTGGAGAGTTTTATCTGCTTGGTAAGTGATTGTTGTTTAGACCCTAGCATGTTAGAGATGGCTTTCCATGTAATGTTCATATTTCCTTTTGCTTCTTTAAATCCATTCTCATAAAAGGAAGCTTTGGCTCTTTGTATTATATTGGTAATCATTGATGAGTATCTCTTAACTTCTTGTTTTGTAACTAGGCAAATTCTATTTTTATTTTTTTCATATTCGTCTTGTTAATTGTTTCAAGTACAGTATGCCACTTGTGGGCCAGGGGTTGTTTAATCTTTTGGCAGTTAGTTGCTTAGTGAGGAGAGGACTCAAGATGACTCAAAATGCTCAGAATACTCTCACAAATTTATATCAATGTAATATTTTGGAATCTTATAAAATAAAAGTGTATAATTAAAAATTTTCCTTTCCCATCAACAGGTCTTCCTCACTGGGCTTGCTCGGCTTTTGTGTTACTGTGAGGGTGCCATCATCGTTTACCCTTCATGACTGACTCATGCTGGCATTGCATTTGTAGACTTCCCATCACAGTAAACAGTCCTTCTCCATATGGTGATTGTCCACGGCAAGCAGGGTGTGACTGCCATCTTGGAGAAGCAGAGCCTTCAAATATGAAGAATCTTCGTCTTTCCTACGTACACCAGCTTCTGCCAGCCTTGCATTTTTGTGACTTCAAGGCTCTTGGGCCTTTTTTATTTATTTTACATAATAAAAACACTTTATTATTACACATGTGTTTCACAAGAGATCCTTAACATTTTAAGCATCAATTTAATAACTAATGTACGTCTTGTAACCTTTTAACATCTAATAAAGGTACACAAAGTAAGGGGGCGTTAGGAGAAAAGCAAACAGAAACTGTTTTGAAGGAGACCTAAACATTCCCTCTATTGTGTTGTGTGTGATTTCCTCTGAGGCTAAGGGTCCCCTTCTTCTGGCCAGAGGTGGTACTCCTTCCCATTTTATATATATATATATAAAATATACTTTTTCCCTATATATATATATATATATATATATATATATATATATATATATATATATATATATATATATAACTGAAAACTCACACCCCAGAAGTGACTCGAACCCATACTCCCAGGAGCAACGCAACTGGTATGTACAAGACGCCTTAATCCACTTGACCATCACGACCGGACATAATGAGGTGATAGCCGAGGCTATATGAACCACCCCACCGCCGGCACTAGGATAGTAATTTGGGCATAGCATTTTACCAAATCACCTCATTCTTTGGGGCACACGTGAGGAACACAAATGCGAACAAGCCTGAATGGTCCCCAGGACAATATGCAACTGAAAAACACCCCAGAAGTGACTCGAACCCATACTCCCAGGAGCAACGCAACTGGTATGTACAAGACGCCTTAATCCACTTGACCATCACGACCGGACATAATGAGGTGATAGCCGAGGCTATATGAACCACCCCACCGCCGGCACTCGGATAGTAATCTTGGGCATAGCATTTTACCAAATCACCTCATTCTTTGGGGCACACGCGATTCATATAGTTCATATGTGGTTCATATAGCCTCGGCTATCACCTCATTATGTCCGGTCGTGATGGTCAAGTGGATTAAGGCGTCTTGTACATACCAGTTGCATTGCTCCTGGGAGTATGGGTTCGAGTCACTTCTGGGGTGTGAGTTTTCAGTTGCATATTGTCCTGGGGACCATTCAGGCTTGTTCGCATTTGTGTTCCTCACGTGTGCCCCAAAGAATGAGGTGATTTGGTAAAATGCTATGCCCAAGATTACTATCCGAGTGCCGGCGGTGGGGTGGTTCATATAGCCTCGGCTATTACCTCATTATGTCCGGTCGTGATGGTCAAGTGGATTAAGGCGTCTTGTACATACCAGTTGCGTTGCTCCTGGGAGTATGGGTTCGAGTCACTTCTGGGGTGTGAGTTTTCAGTTGCATATTGTCCTGGGGACCATTCAGGCTTGTTCGCATATATATATATATATATATATATTATATATATATATATATTATATATATATATATATATATAATATATATATTATATATATAATATATATATATATATATATTATATAATATATATATATATATATATATATATATAATGCAGAATAACCACGTGTGAAAAATAGAGAATGCTTAACGCGTTTTTGGCTAATTCGCCTTCATCAGAGCAAAGTAGAATGAAGGCAAATTAGCCGAAAACGCGTTAAGCATTCTCTATTTTTCACAAGTGGTTATTCTGCATACTTGGATCAGTGTTTTGGTGATCATTGTTGCGCATATATATAATATATTTAATATATATAATATATAATATATATATATAATTTGGAAGGAGTACAACCTCTGGCTGGAAGAATGGGACTTAACTTTTAACATGTTCAAAACTTTTAGTAGGGGAGCAGAGTGATGTCTAAAACTGTAATTTGTGATAGTTGTAATTGCTGATTTTTGTTGATTAATTTGGGGTAAGGGGTAATTAAGGGTGGTGGATCCCCAGGCACAGTTACCATAGGCGAGACATAGATAAATGAGTGAATAATGTTGAGTAACTAGGTTAGGGCGAGAAACATAGTACAGTATCTGACTTTGGAAGAACGCCTACTGTTTTGGAAACCTTTTTGCTAACATCTTGTATATAGCAATGAAAATTGAGTTTGTTGTCAATGTGAATACCTATGAACTTCACATCTACTCTGTTGGCAATTTGAGTATTGTTAATTATTGTATCAGTTTGATTATTGCACTTAATTACCATTGTTTTTTAAGTCTTAAGTAAATGTTAAGGGAGCTATATTAAGTTGTAATAGGACATGGTTATGCCAAACAAATCAGTTTATATAAATTATTTAGATTTCGGTGTGAGTAGCAATATTTGCAATAGATATTGCTCATTTGATAGAGATCAAGCAAAGGGTGGCTATGAGACATCATTCAGTTATCTAAAGAGGTGAATGAAGTTACACGATCCTCACCAGAGCAGTTTGTTTCCCTATTAAATTGGAGTAATGAAAATTATTTGTTTTTATTAAATCAAATGAAAAAATGCACAAACAACTGGCATAGCTTCATAAGGAGCATGTTGTAATTACACGTATACTAGGAAACTTAGGGTAATTAGACGGACCGCCACACACACCTACCTACCAACCTGATTTACATGAGGTCCACTAACACTAGTGGCCTGGATGAGGACAGGAAACTGGCGGCTTAACAAAGGTTCAAATTCAAGTCAAGTATGTTTATTGAGATAAGAAAGAAATACATCTCAAAGGGATAGAGTAGCTTAGGCTATTTCTATCCCCCTCTACTTCAAGTCCCTCAAGGGGCGCACAAATTCAGTGAGTACAAATAGACAAATAACATTACAAGAATCCCATTTAACATTACAGGTTAATATAGTAAGCACAGCATACAATTGTTACACTCTTGGGGCAAAATTATTGTAGCTCCTAAGTATACTGTATATCATACCATTATCACACATCCAAACAATTTGATGGTGTTCACTACTTATTTCCTTACTTCTATAGTTATCAATAAATTTACACTCTAATACATAATGTTCTAAGTTGTGGACGTGCGGCATACTACATAATTTACACTCCTTATCTTTTTCACTGTCATCAACACCGTATTGCCAGATATATTTGTATCCTAATCTTAATCTCATGTAAATTGAATCCTTCCAAGTAGACTTTCCTTTACCATAGGCGAAGGACGAGTTTGTATTTATTACTGAATAATTCTTAAGTGTTACTACTGTCCACCATTGCCATTCTCTTTATCATTTCTTCACCCTCTTGAATCATCTTGATTCTTGTTTTTATTTGTTTCAAGGTTATCTGACATACAACATCAACAAGAGTTTTTTCCGTGGCTCTCTTCGCCATCTCATCAACTACCTCATTCAACAGTATTCCCACATGTGAAGGGATCCACCTGAATCTTACTTTATACCCAGTTTTTTCTAATTTCTTAACATTCTCTCTACACTCTATCAAATATTCTGGTATACTGGGCGTCTGCTATTTAAAGACTCTAACGCTCCTCTACTGTTAATAAAGAAGCAGGCATTCTTACCACATTTGACTACTTCCTGTAATCCTGCTAATACATCTTGGAGTTCAGCCTGCGTTGAAGAGGCATTGTCAGTTAAGGGGCGGCCAATAACAGTATCTACAGTGCTGATGTCAGTGTACTCCTTGATTCCACATCCTGCCTTCCCATCCCTAGCTACTGACCGATCACAATATACATGTAGAGTATTTTTTGTAGGCAATTTTTTAATTATACAATCATATGTTGCCCTCAGCTCTCCTATTTCAAACCAACCCGTTCTCACACAAGACAGCACATATATGACTTAATGCTTAAAGTCAATATGTTGAATATGAATTAGTAAATATGTGATATATTCCCAGTTACTTTTTTTTCCAAGGCCCAAACTCTTCCTCACGTACCAACTTGCGTCTCACAGTACCCGTCCGTCAACCTAGATAGCAGAATAGTCGTGATTGGTTCAATTATAAGGAAAATTGTACTTTTCAGGTCCCACATGAGTTGTGAAATTTACCTACTATTGTCCATGCTCTTAGAATATTATAGATCAGCTACTTCCTATTGAAGGTTCGTAGTTTTGTTTTGATAAATATTAGTTGTTCTTAGTAAATTATAATAAGCACTAAAAATTATTACATAGAATAACAGTCCTTCACCAATCAATATTATATACCATAGTTGGTGCTTTACAAATCTTTAAAGGATGTTTTGTAGGAACGCTAACAGAAAACGATGGTTCATTGGAATGTCTATGGGGTAAACTACTCTAAACAGGATGGTATTGTGTCTACTATACCAACTACAGGATCGGTATATTGTCCACTACCACCTGTTAGGTGAGTAAGGGGTGCAATACCACCCACAGGATGGGTATGAGGGTCACATCCACCCAGAGGATGAGTATGGGGATCACATCCACCCACAGGAAGGGTATGGGGTCCAATACCACCCACAGGATGAGTATGGCGTCCACTACAACCCACAGGATGGGTATGGGACTCCAACCACCCATAGAATGGGTATGGGGCTCCAACCACCCATAATATGGGTATGGGGTCCAATAACACCCACTGGATGTGTATATGGCGTCCATTGCCGCGCGTCGAGCTCGAAAACCGCAGCATTCATCTCAGAACCATGCCTATTTCACGCAGATTCCTTAATAAACGTAAAAGTTTTATATGTCACAAGAAAGATAGAAATATAAGCTTCATTCTAAATACCTTACCATGGGCATATTTAAATTTAAACCGAAGATACGTGTACTTTTATAATAGCCGAGCTCCGACCCCGGACAGATCGATCGACCGAGCAACTCTCTCTCAGAACAATGTTTATTTCACGTGAATTCGTTAGTAAACATATATGTTTTATATGTCTCAAGAAAGACAGACATATAAGCTTCACTTTAAACACTTTACTATAGACATATTTAAATTTCTAATGAAGATTATTATATTTTAAAAATTACGGAGCTCCCACCCCGTACAGACTGAACGACAGAGCAACTCTCTCTCAGATCAATGTTTATTTCACGTAAATTCGTTAATAAACACAAATGTTTTATAAGTCTTAAGCAGGATAGAAATAAGAGCTTCATTTTAAATACATTACAATAGACATATTTATAGCTCAAGTGAAGATACATATGTTTTTATAGTAGCGCTCAGTAGCTTGTCGGGCATGGAGTGCAGACGCCTACGCACTTGCCGATATATTGTATAATTAACAAAGATACGCTAATAACGCCTAAAATCTTATATGCCTCCAGAAAGACCGATATATGAACATTATTATAATTGCACCAAATGAAATATATCATGTTCGAGAACAAAGATATATCAATTTTAAATTAAGTTTCGACTCTCTCTCTCGGGTGAGAGAGATGGGGCGACTCTCGCCCCATCTATTGGAGATTCTGTGCACTAAATACCCAAAGCTACTCAAACCCTCCTAGCATTATTTAAGTAATGAAGTAATATGGTATATTTACTCATTATAATGTGGGTGCTGAATGCAGAACATGAGAAAACATATATTTACTCCAAACTAATATAATTTCATTATGAAATAAGTAGCATCAAAGGAAGTCGATGGTCCAAGCAGCAATGTTGTGGAGCGACTTATCCAAGATATATCGTTGTTTGGAAAGTGTTTGTTGGCATATCCAGTTGTCGCACTTCTCTGCTCAAATTATCACAAATTTAAATTATAATGTTAACAAGTAGAATACGTATTTTTAATAAAATCTAACATAACTAGCCAGAAAACATTTAACATTAATTAAAAAATATATGTTTGGAAGTTAAATCGACTTCATAGGACAATGGTTTTGTTATATATACTCGTTATTCGTTGACATGCGTTCGCTACTTAAACTACCATGTACTGTACTTATGTAAAATCTCCCATGTCTCTTCGCTCATCTCACCGAACCCTACAGGCTCTGTGATATATTGTTTAATTAATTGAGATTCACAAATAAAGCTAATAATTGTATATGTTATCAAAAAGGCAGAGCTTAGTTTAGTTCATTTATTATGCACTCCATACCCATCCTATGGACGATAGTGGAGTGTTACAGAGGCACTTAATGGGCTCAGGGAATGAGCCCCACAATTCATATAGCCAAGCAAGTTATAATCTTGATAAGCTAGTTACAAAAGTCAATGCACATTGTCACATCAACAATGGGCTCGAGTCCGACCACAAGTACAGTTTATGATTTAAGGAACTGACATATATGGAGGGCTAGTGTCACAATTGATATGTTTATCCTACACATAACCCCCTCTCCCCCATCCAATGGGCAGCGGTGGATAGGTTACAATCAAGTCGTTTTTTGCGTTTTATTCAGAGATTAGATCTTATTGGGTGAGGAAAGATATTCATATTTTAAAGAAGGCTTCTTGGCTGATGCTCTCCATTGATGGAAAATATACAACCTTTTGAAAATCAATGTTAGTTTGATCTAGATATTGTAATTAACGAAAGTATTTATGTCATCTGAAAGGTAGAAATATAGGCTACATTTAAAATCCTTTGTCATAAATATAACTGAAGTGAAAACGAAGATATATGCGTTTTCATAGTTACTTGATGGCTTGCTCTGAGAGTGTGAAGCCCTGCACACCAGCCAATAAATTGTATAATTAGTTTCCATATATTTTAATTAATCTTAAAAATCTATATGTCAGAAGAAAGGAAGATGTAGCCGTTAATGTGACAACATTTAAAAATATATATATCTTAAGTTAAATAAATAATACCACCTTATTGCCGGTGTCCGGACACATGAAAATTACCTAGGTATCAGTATCCAGCCAGGCGGGGATCACAGGCTGCACAATACTGATAAATTTATGTAATGCATTACTTGTGGTCGATCTCGAACCCATTTATGATGTGACGACTTATAGTGAATTTTGTAACTAGATCATTAAGATTGTAACTTGCTTAGCTAAATGAATTGTGGGGTTCGGTCCATTCATTTTCTTTCTTTATTATGCACCCCATAATACACATCCCGTGGGCGGTGGTGTAAAGGATTACAGAGGCACATAATCGGTTCAGGAACTGAACCCTCTAGTTCGTTTAGCTAAGCAAATAACAATCTTTTGACGCTAGTTACAAAATTATTAATGTACACATACTTATGCATACATGTACATATTCATACGTATACATATATACATACACATACATATTTAATCACCACCACAAATACACACATCAGTAATCTTTTGTGTCACAAGTGATTCAACAAGAGGCTCACAACAGTCACTATACAAGGCACTTTACATTTATGGTGAGTCACACAGTTACTAGTCTTGCTGCACACCCACCCAACTGGGCGGCAGCTTTACAGTCATGTGCTCCACACCCACCCAACTGGGCGGAAGCTTTACAGTCATGTGCTCCACACCCACCCAACTGGGCGGCAGCTTTACAGTCATGTGCTCCACACTCTCCCAACTGGGCGGCAGCTTTACAGTCATGTGCTCCACACCCACCCAACTGGGCGGCAGCTTTACAGTCATGCGCTCCACACCCACCCAACTGGGCGGCAGCTTTACAGTCATGTGCTCCACACCCACCCAACTGGGCGGCAGCTTTAGTCATGTGCTGCACACCCACCCAACTGGGCGGCAGCTTTACAGTCATGTGCTCCACACTCTCCCAACTGGGCGGCAGCTTTACAGTCATGTGCTCCACACCCACCCAACTGGGCGGCAGCTTTACAGTCATGTGCTCCACACCCACCCAACTGGGCGGCAGCTTTACAGTCATGTGCTCCACACTCTCCCAACTGGGCGGCAGCTTTACAGTCATGTGCTCCACACCCACCCAACTGGGCGGCAGCTTTACAGTCATGTGCTCCACACCCACCCAACTGGGCGGCAGCTTTGCAGTCATGTGCTCCACACCCACCCAACTGGGCGGCTGCTTTACAGTCATGTGCTCCACACCCACCCAACTGGGCGGCAGCTTTACAGTCATGTGCTCCACACCCACCCAACTGGGCGGCAGCTTTACAGTCATGTGCTCCACACCCACCCAACTGGGCGGCAGCTTTACAGTCATGTGTATGCATTACCTACAGTAAGCAAATTTTGGATACTTCGCTAAGATTTCGAGCAGCACATCATTATGAATGAAGTACTTACACATTTCATGGACACTATTGATGTTGTTATCTTTAAATTCCGCGATTTTTCACATTCCATTATATAATGACGCAAAGTATGCGAATAGTTCTGCTGACAGAGTTTACATTTAGTCAAATCTACATCATCAGATGTTACAAACTTCCAGAGGTACTTGTAGCTGAGCCTAAACCTAGCAGTGGTAACATCTAGAAGTCTGCTAACATTATTGGATGACCCATAGACGAGCGATTCATCAAAGTTTATACAATATTGTGAAATTGACAGTCAGTGTAGTAACATAAATTGGTAAATCATAAATATTGTAAGTTAAGAATCTGATGCATGTGTGTGTGTTGGGAGGGGCGGGGGTTATACCCTTGGTAAGCGAGAGTGGAAAGTAACCTTAGACGTACTGCGGTCAATGTGTGGGGGGGGGGGAGGGGGAGGGAGGGTGGGAGAGTCAAATCCACCCTCCAACATCTGGGCATAGTACCACCAGCCTCCACAACACTCCATCAGCCTCCAGCTGATGCTTGTAGATGCCTCATCTAACCTCACTTATGTCACACATTAACCTACAGTTCCTGTGATATTTAAACTCCTCATCACAGTGGCGTCTCACCAATATAAACTGTATTGGATTTTGTCCCGAAATAGCTATATGCTGACTGGACGTGTATGTATGTATGCATGCATGTATGTATGTATATGTATGTATGTATGTATGTATGTATGTATGTATGTATGTATGTATGTATGTATGTATGTATGTATGTATGTATGTATGCATGTATGAATGCATGTATGTATGTATGTATGTATGTATGTATGTATGTATGTATGTATGTATGTATGTATGTATGTATGTATGCATGCATGCATGCATGTATGTATGTATGTATGTATGTATGTATGTATGTATGTATGTATGTATGTATGTATGTATGTATGTATGTTTGTTTGTATGTATGTATGTATGTATGTATGTATGCATGCATGCATGCATGCATGCATGCATGTATGTATGTATGTATGTATGTATGTATGTATGTATGTATGTATGTATGTATGTGCATGTATGAATGGATAGATGGATGGATGTATGTATGTACGCATGCATGTATGTATGTATGTATGTATGTATGTATGTATGTATGTATGTATGTATGTATGTATGTATGTATGTATGTATGTATCTATGTATGTATGTATGTATGTATGTATGTATGTATGTATGTATGTATGTATGTATGTATGTATGTATGTATGTATGCATGTATGTATGTATGTATGTATGGATAGATGGATGGATGTATGTATGTACGCATGCATGTATGTATGTAATGTATGTATGTATGTATTATATACGCATGTATATACGCATGTATTTATATACGCATGTATGTATGTATGTATGTATGTATGTATGTATGTATGTATGTATGTATGTATGTATGTATGTATGTATGTATGTATGTATGTATGTATGTATGTGTATGCATGCATGTATGCATGTATGTATGTATGTATGTATGTATGTATGTATGTATGTATGTATGTATGTATGTATGTATGTATGTATGTATGTATGTATGTATGTATGAATGGATGTACGCATGCATGTATGTATGGATGTATGTATGTATGTATGTATGTATTCCCAATCACGTTAAAGACTCCCCCTCTATCATCCAGTTTAAGAGAAAAACAACTATGTACTAAATAATCAACTCCTTGTAACTTTAATTATGCTGACCTTCCTGTCTGTATTCAGACTGAGCCTACCATCATTAAAGGTGATTATAACGCTAGACATAGGAATATTGGTAATTCGCAGTTCAGTAATCGTAACGGCAACTAGTGTCACTATTAGGTAGTCACGATGATGCACAGATTGTGGGTGACCTTGAACCGACGAATATCTACGGAGGTATTCTTGATCTATGTCTCGGTTTCAACGTCTCCCACACCGTGTGCGCCTCGTCAATAGTGCCAGTTATGGCGTCTGATCTTCTGGCCATATTAGCCACTGTAAGCATTGGCAGTTCTATCCTCCCTGGTGGAGTGTTCAAGCGGAAGAGGCTGGCTGTGCCCATCATCAACGAGACAATCTTGTTGCTCATGTGTCAGAATGGTGCAGTCATCTGAGCCTTCATCAGTTGATGATTTTAACAATGAGCTCACAGGTACTATCAACCAGTTTATAGAATCACTTGATCCATCGTCCAGGCCACGTAACCCAAATTACACTGGTCATAGCACTTATGTTTATTATAATGATTCTAAATTGCAGACACTAAAACGCACTGCCAGAATAATTGGACTAGCTTGTAGAAGGACCCGCACTGCTGAAATGCTTCGGCTCTTTCAAGCGGCTCTGGCTAAGGCCAGGGAACGTATGGTGGAGCTGAGGCAGACAGACTGGGAAACTTTTGTCAGTGGTCTCAATTCTCACACGCCACTAAGTCGGGCATGGAAGGATATCAACAAGTCAAAGGGAAAAATGCTGCAGAGATCTCGTACCCTAATCCTCTGCACAGAGCAAATGAGCTTGTTGGTGCTTGGGCCACGACTTCCAGCTTTGACAGTCTTCCTCTACCCTCACAGAATGAATTAAATGATAGATATACTGATAGGGCAAGGCTCCTTGACTTCATGCTTCATCAAGAGGATGACTGTGACATGCTTTTACTGAATACGAACTAGATTCTGCTCTACATAAAGGCAAAGCTACATCACCCGGGGAGGATGGAGTTACTGACGGCATACTGCATATGCTTCTGCTAGTTCCAGGGAATACCTTTCTTCAATTGTATAATATGAGCTATGTAACTGGGGAGCTTCCTAAGTCATGGACCAACAGTGTTATTATTCCCATTCCTAAACCTCACCAGCCGAGTGCTTTTCGTCCAATCTCCCTCACTAGTTGTCTCTATAAGTGTCTTGAGAGGATGTTCTCAACCGTCTCCTTTACAAAATTATTAATATGTTGTCTCCCCAGATATATGGCTTTATGCATGGAAAGAGTGTACATCACTGTATTACCACATTCCTCACCCTGCATACTGATAGGTCATATACCACTTTCCTAGATCTTAAGTCAGCCTTTGACATTGCTAACCCACACGTCATTCTGAGAGAACTTGCTAAAATAAATGTTGGAGGATGGCTTCTACGGTGGATAAGAGGCTATCTATCCAACAGGAAGTCATCTGTACTGTTCCATGGGCATAGGAGTGTAACGAGATTTTTTGAACTTGGCACTCCACAGGGAGGTGTCCTCAGTCCTACTCTGTTCAATGTGTTAATCAGTGCACTTTTAAACTTTGTAACTAGAAGGTCCAGCGAACACATCATTAGCTATGTGGATGATATACTGATCCACACCAATGGGTATACCAACACCCAAAATGTTCTGAACTCTGTATTGTCCACATGTCAGGAACTATGCTTAGTCATCTCAGTAGAGAAAACAAAGATCCTGAACCGAGGCCGATCGCAAAATGCAGTTGGATGATGGCTCTCTGCTCGACTAGTTACCAGATACAAATACCTTGGTCTTGAGGTTCTACTGTACCGCAATGTTTAGCCAGACTGGGTCGCCAATGTAGAGAGAGGCTCCGTGCTCTCAAGGCTGTGGCAGGCTGTGGCAGGCAAACACAACTGTACTGTACAGTGTTATATATTTATTTCAATTTGAACAATTTTTAACATTAAAGGATACCTGGTTGATGGGGTTCTGGGAGTTCTTCTACTCCCCAAGCCCGGCCCGAGGCCAGGCTTGACTTGTGAGAGTTTGGTCCACTAGGCTGTTGCTTGGAGCGGCCCGCAGGCCCACATACCCACCACAGCCCGGTTGGTCCGGCACTCCTTGGAGGAATAAATCTAGTTTCCTCTTGAAAATGTCCCCGGTTGTTCCGGCAATATTTCTTATGCTTACTGGGAGGACGTTGAACAACCGCGGACCTCTGATGTTTATACAGTGTTCTCTGATTGTGCCTATGGCACCTCTGCTCTTCACTGGTTCTATTCTACATTTTCTTCCATGTCGTTCACTCCAGTACGTTGTTATTTTACTGTGTAGATTTGGTACTTGGCCCTCCAGTATCTTCCAGGTGTATATTATTTGATATCTCTCTCGTCTTCTTTCTAGTGAGTACATTTGGAGGGCTTTGAGACGATCCCAATAATTTAGGTGCTTTATTGCGTCTATGCGTGCCGTATATGTTCTCTGTATTCCCTCTATTTCAGCAATCTCTCCTGCTCTGAAGGGGGAAGTGAGTACTGAGCAAGTGCTCAAGACGGGACAACACAATGACTTGAAGAGTACAACCATTGTGATGGGATCCCTGTATTTGAAAGTTCTCGTAATCTATCCTATCATTTTTCTGGCTGTCGCAATATTTGCTTGGTTATGCTCCTTAAACGTTAGGTCGTCAGACATTATTATTCCCAAATCCTTTACATGCTGTTTTCCTACTATGGGTACATTTGATTGTGTTTTGTACTCTGTATTATGTTTAAGGTCCTCATTTTTACCGTACCTGGTACCTGGAATTTATCACTGTTAAACATCATGTTATTTTCTGATGCCCAGTCGAAAACTTTATTAATATCAGCTTGAAGTTTTTCAATATCCTCAGCCGAGGTAATTTTCATACTGATTTTTGTGTCAAATCCTTTAATAAATCCTTTAAAAAGGATAAATCCTTTAATTGGTTGAAATTGGTTTTAGCATTCGAAATCTAATTTGTTGATGTTAAATAATATAATATGTTGATGTTGATAATATAAGGTTCAAATTTATTAAGATACATACTTTAAAAACTATTTCTATTTGATACCAACAGTATCACGTTAAGAGAAGCGTCTCGCCTTGCTAACCCAAGTATAAAATATATAAAGAAACGGTGCAACTGTACTGGTATCTGCAGTACAAATTTATGTCCCTATTTAAAAAAAAAAAATAAACTGAACCAATCACTGCCACTCCTCACACCAATGCAACAATAAGGAGAGTGATAACAGTGCTTCACATTCGACAATGTTAAATTATTTAACAAATGACGAGATAATGAACATTGGAACAAATGTACAGCTCTCTGACCTTCATATAAAATCTGCATGTGACCTCATCAAACAAACTGTGCCAAGCCTAGAAGGCCTTCATGACCCAGCGTGGTAGCGGGACCTCTCCTGGCCAGTTACAATTGGTGAATTTATTCAAATTATCCAAGTTGATGGTTGTCACTGGGCCACCGTTTCCAACATTGGAGTAACTGGACAAATTAACATATACGACACCAGGCATAAATTACCATCCAAATCTACTGAAGTTATCTTGTATGCTCTTGCTAATTGCCAGGATGATAAGCTGATATGCAATATAATGAATGTCAGCAGACACAAGGACTCAAGTATGAGTGGGGTATATGCTGTGGCGTTTGCTGCATCACTTGCAAGTGGTGTAGATCCGGTGAACCTCGTATGATATGCAGAATGAGACAACATCTTCAAGAGAACTTTAAAGGAAAGTGTCTCATCTCATTCCCTGCAGCTCAGACACTGAGAAGAAAACGAATCATCCGGTCATGCTCGATGGAAGTGTACTGCATTTGCAGAAAGCTAAATGATTTGAAGCTGATGGTATGCTGTGAACGTTGCAATATTTGGCACCATGGATCATGTGTAGGTGTTACAGAATGTAATGATGATTCGTGGATTTGTTTCTTGTGCGCTAGCAAGTTGTAAATTATAATTTAAAATACTTAATTAATATTATTATTATTATTATTATTATTATTATAACCTTACCAAATGCTTTGCTGAATCAAATAATGTTATTACTTTCAATGTGTTACAATAGCATAATTAAGTGCTGCAACTATCAGGTCTTTTATATAGTCGGTATTTGTTATATTCTGTACTCTTTTAATGTTATTTAAATTTCAAATAGAAATAGTTTTTAAAGTATGTATCTTAATAAATTTGAACCTTATATTATTTAACATCAACAAATTAGATTTCGAATATTAAAACCAATTTCAACCAATTAAAGGATTTATTCTTTAATGTTAAAAATTGTTCAAACTGAAATAAATATATAACACTGTACGGTACAGTTGTGTTTAATTATGTTTTGCGATTCCTTTGGAAAAGGTATTTGTGCACCAAGTACTACTAGGTCATTATGAGATATGCTGAATGTTGTCAATATACCATCTGAATACGCTTCACTTTGCGT